>NC_085995.1:41573818-41576318 GCF_030014385.1 Trichomycterus rosablanca
CACACACACATCATACACACATCATACATTATACACACACATCATACACACATCATACATTATACACACACACACATCATACACACATCATACATTATACACACACACACATCATACACACATCATACATTATACACACACACACATCATACACACATCATACATTATACACACACATCATACACACATCATACATTATACACACACATCATACACACATCATACATTATACACACACACATCATACACACATCATACATTATACACACACACATCATACACACATCATACATTATACACACACACACATCATACACACATCATACATTATACACACACATCATACACACATCATACATTATACACACACACACATCATACACACATCATACATTATACACACACACACATCATACACACATCATACATAATACACACACATCATACATTATACACACACACTGTTACTGTGTGAGACTCACATCTAAGGTTTTGTCATTGAAGTACTTGATGGACTCGGGGCCGGTGTAGATGGGAGGCTTACAGGTGATCAGGAACACTGGAACACAGAGGGAAGAGAATGATATATTATACATATATTACTCATAAATGTATAGAATTCTATAGAATTGTGGTGGGTGTAAATGTGTGGATTTAATGTTTATTACCAACACAGAGCGTGAGGTAGACGAGGCCGAACCTCAGATCCACTCTGAAGAACAGAACCATGTTCGCCACCTTACTGAAGAGAAAAATGTTTCCTATGTGCTGCTCCAGAGTAACTAAAATAAATAAAATAAATAAAATAAATAAAATAAATAAAATAAATAAAATAAATAATAAAATAATTACAATATAATAACAAACAAAACGTTTATCAAACATTATTAATCTCACACTGAGGGTGGACAAAATAACAGAAACAGCACAACACCAGAACATGTGAGTTATTCACTATCAGGTATCAGATATAAACAAACATGCTGCTTCTGCTTTTCCTTTATCCACGTGATCAGGAACAAACCTGCAGAGAGTCGTCTGAGCTCACGGTGATGTAAAGCTCACTCGGCTGTAAACAGTGCCAAAAAATGCCTGTTCCAGCAGCTTCGAATGAAAAGCAGGTGATGAACTTCCTTTTAACAGAGGAGGAAAGATTGGATTTTCTTTCTGACCCTGACAGGAGACCACTGTTCCATGTACGATAATGAGTTAACAAGTGGACACCAGGCGCAAATAATCGTGACCTTCAACCACCTGAGACGTGGTGGTGCCTGTACCAAACAGACCACTTTGTTTTTCTTTATCTCTTAATTATCTAAAAGAGTGATTCTCAACATTTTCTGAACGTGTTTCTCCTCCAACAATAATGGATTTTACTTTTAGATGAACGAAACTTTATACTGTTTTTTTATTGTAAGGTGAACATGCAAAATCTCCTGCAGTGTGACAGTAGTAAAAATGAAGTATAAAATCTAAAGCTGTATAAAATAAATCAGTGAGAGCTGGACGTGTTTCTAAACACTTCTGATTTTAATATTTTATACAGACTTACACTACTGTGACGGTATACTGTCTCAGCAATTGAGGGTAGGCAGCAACCTTCTGATTACTGGACCAGTACCTTAAACCACTACACTACAACTGCCCCATATGAAATGAAATTAAACCTCTTTATGAAGGTTCGGTTCATCTGATCGCTGTGTAACTGAAGTATAAAAATCAGGATGTGACGCTTTTATAAGACGGTTCCACTCGTGTGAGAGATAAAAAAACAGAATTAAAATAAAAATCAGCTCTGAATAATAAACACGTAATAAATCTTCATTCTAGTTTATATAAACAAGCCTTAAACTCTGAACAGCTCTGATCCAGATTTAACATCATTATTATTACAGATTCTTTTTGTTTTAGTGACAGTTTCTGTTCCTCTCTGTCAGAAAAGTGAAGAAAATAAATCTGGTGACACCAGCAGTTCAGCATCATTTAGACTTTTAATGTCATTTCATCAAATTTCATCAATTTCATCAAATCCTCATAAAAGTGAGTCTTTTTTTCTGTTTTATTTCTGCATTTTCTCCCAATTTTATCGGTCAGTTTGTCTCCCCCTGCTGGTGGATCCCTGATTGCAGTTGAGGTGGATATATTGCTGCTCACGCCTCCTCTGAACCCTTTTCACAAATGCACTCTGCACAGGCACCTCTCTATCTGCCAATCAGGGTCCTTACACAGCGTTTAAAGACCCACCCACATAGTCCGGTCATCCCTCCCTAGCAGGCACTGCCAATTATGCCCACTAGATGGTGCCCAGCCGATCAGTGGCAGCGTCGAGTTTCGAACCGAGGAGTTCAGAATCTCAACGCTGGTGTGCTAGCGGAATATGCTGGGCGCCAAAATGAGTTGTTTTAAATGAATGTAAAAATGTTAATTGCTAGAAAGTTGAATAATAATTCAGGAACTTTCTGCAGCATCAAATCAAACCTCTCAGTTTCTGGATGTATAT
>NC_085995.1:41581318-41591318 GCF_030014385.1 Trichomycterus rosablanca
AGCCTCCAGCGCCTCATTACAGAGAGCAGGTCAGAACATCTCCATCTGATCATCACTTCATCTGATCATCACTTCTCTCACACTTCTCACCAGTTCTTACAGTCTTCTAATGTATCTTAAACTTCTCCTGTCGCTCAAACCTCTCTTCATGTCTCACACACTTCTCACCAGATCGCTCAGACTTCTCCTCATGTCTCACACACTTAGCAATTCTTTTAAACTTCTCATCAGTTCTTACAAACGTCTCATTTCTCTCAGGCTTCTCATCATTTCTCTTAAACTTCTCCCCAGGTCCCGCAATCTTCACATCAGTTCTTTTAAACTTCTTATAATTTCCCCACAAACTTCTCATCAGTTCTCTCAGACTTTTCACCATTTCTCTGACTGTCTCTCATTCAGATTCTCTCATGAGTGTCTGAATTCTTCTCATCAGTTCTCAAATTTCTCCTTATTTCATTCTTTCATTTCATTTCTTTTCATCTTCTCCTCGGTTCTCCCAAACTTCCCATCAGTTCTCTTAAACATCTTATCAGTTCTCTCAGACTTCTCTTTATTTCTCACAAACTTCTTAACATTTCTCTTAGGCTTCTCATTTATAACAAACTTGTCGTCTCTCAATCTTCTCATCAGTTCTCTCAAACTTCTTCTCATGTCTTAAAACATTTTTAAGCATTTCTCTTAGACTCATTTCTTACACATCTCTAATGTCTCTCAATCTTCTTGTCATGTCTCACAAACTTCTCATCAGTTCTCTCAAATCTCAAAGCTCTAATTATTTCTCCTAAACTTCTCATCATCTCCCACAAACTTCTCATCATTTCCTTCCAGTTCTTGTAGGATGTAATAGAGCTGTAACGATCCGATCTTTACATGTGAATGAGTTAATAAGAGAGTCTGCCATGTTGTCGTTTGTGAGCCGGTAGGTGAGGGTGCAGTGGGGAGGTTCTGGGTTCGAGTCTGTAATACGATGAGCAGGAGAGTAAAAAAACTCCACATTCACTACAGCAGGAACAATCAAATAAAAATAAACATTTATGAGGCTTTTTATTTATATTAAACCTGTTTCTGAGGGTAACGATCGATTAATCAGTTAATCAATCGATCAATAAACTGTAACACAATCAGATCACACGAACACTGTAAATTCTTACATTTATTTCAGTTCAGGTGATTAACGACACGTCTGAATCCATCTGTGATCCAGTTTAATCCAAGCAGTTGAAGGTGAAGGACTCAAGGGTCCAACAGTGGCAACTTACTGCTGGTGGTGGGGCTTGAACCGATAACCTTCTGATTACTAGTCCAGTACCTGCACGGAACCTCTATTCAGTTTCACTAGAGTAATATTGAATTTAATATTAGTATTATTACTGCGTCACCTGATGAAGCCACGACACCAGCACACACCTGAGATTACGGACTGTAACTACTGGGATCTGATCTTCTGTCCTGTGCTTCAGTTACAGCAGGTTCTCTCACTTCTTCCACCCGCTCTGCAAACAGAACCCTCAGGTGTCGGAGGTCATCCACAAACAGTTCATCACCGACCTGCACAAATCCATCCAGGTAACACTCATCGTGACCAGTTGAGCCGGAATCTTGACCACGCGGCTGCCGTTTCTGTTCAATGTATTGGAATCCCCACAGTAATGTTCTGAAATAGTGGAGATCTACATCTGTGTGTGTTCTAGTGAATAAGTCTCACTAAGATTTTACAGTCAGAACCTCCGTATGAAACACAGTGGAGCTGAAGGTATCGAACACGGACCCTCAGCTGAGCTGCCGACCTGTCCAGGCGTCCACGCTAACCCATGATAAACCCGGGCGTGTTCGAGGGAGGGCGGGTCGGACGCGCCGCTTCCCGCCGCCGCTGTGATATGAGATCTCTGGAACTGGTCCGGGCACCTAGTGAGAGGGTACGGTGGTCACACGGAGCTTAGCGCAGCTCTCCGTACGCGGTTTACGTTTTATCTCGTAAACCACAGTGTGACCAGATTGGCCTCATTTCTATTAAGTTTATTTTGTTTTGATACGTTTTTAAAGCATTTTAACATTTAAGTCTGAGAGTTTTCTACTGAAAAGTGTAGAAATGATTAACGAATCGATCAGACTGAACACCGTCACACTGAGCTGATTAACGGCACGTCTGAATCCATCTGTGATCCACTTTCATCCAAACAGTTGAAGGTTTAGGGCCTTGCTCAAGGGTCCAACAGTGGCAACTTACTGCTGGTGGTGGGGCTTGTACCAGTGACCTTCTGATTACTAGTCTAGTACTTTAACCACAACAAAATGGGTCACAGACAAAAAACAATAATAATTAAATAAAATAAAAGCAAATTTTAACAGGCAGATAAAAAATAAACGCCGCTGTTGTTCGGACAGGGCGGGGCCGGATAGGGAGCTGATGCAGCTACGACCTCTGCTGGCTGATTGATGGTGCTGCACAGAGTCGAGGAATAATGCTGATCAGGGTGTGGCTCTCCGTGCACAAAGCTGATCTGCATATGAACTCGCCTCATGCAGGCGAAAAGATGCAGTCGGGTTCTGCTCACGTGTGTCAGTTCGCTCTCCTCGATCGGGGCGGGGGTCAGCACCAGTAGAGAGGAAGCGTAATGCACGTGCTAAGAATCGGGAGACAATGCATGAAATAAAATAAAGACATAAACTTGTACACACACGCCCCCTTGTGGCGGTTTTACACTGTAGCTTGTAAACCACAGTGTGACCAGATTGGCCTCATTTTCATTAATTACGTTGATTTAATTTTGTCTTTTTCGTTTTGATGATCATGTGACCGGCTGGGGAGGAGATTTACCAGGATGAAGTGTAGGAAGATCCTCCTCATAACGTACAGACGCTGATGGAGCCGCTGGTCCTGTCCCAGTAACAGATACCGCCGAGCTCAGAGCTGTTTCAGCAGCAGATCAGGCGACTGGTCTGAACGTCTGGGTTCATCGGGGTTTATCCTGTGTTCCAGACACCGGCCGCAGCAGGAGAAGGTCCCGGGATCCGTGTGAGTGTTTGAACCTAACCTGAAGCTTCTGTGTGTGCAGGAGGACATAAACCGAGTGATCGAGGAGGGAGACCTGCAGCTCAAACTGGACCAGCTGGACAAACTGGAGGAAATGGCCAAAGATACACCAGATCCGGCGTGGTGTGTGATCTAATCTCGTCTACAGGACTCAGATCTAGTAGTGTGGTTCTGATCACGTCTCAGTGTGCTGCTACACTGTAGGGCCAAAAGTATCCGGACGCCTGACCGTGAGATATTAATACACAGTGAGCTCTGCCGCTTTGGAGTGTGTCTGTGGGGATTTGTCCCTGTCCAGACAAAACATGGTGTTCCGGATCATCTCAGAGCTGTTGGGTGTGGGTAGATCTTTGGACCATCAATCGGAAGGTTGTGGGTTGGGATCCTGGCTTTGCCGTGTAGCCACTGTTGGGCCCTTGAGCACGGCCCTTAACTCTCTCTGCTCCACTATACGGCCAGAAGTCTCAGTAGGTGTTCCGTTTCATCCCAGAGCTGTTGAGTGGGGATGAGGTCAGGGCTCTGTGCAGGACGCTGGACTTTCTTTAAACCGATGCACAGGGGCACAATCATACTGGAACAGGAAAGGACCTTCCCTAAACTGTTGCTGCACAGTTAGGACATTTAATCTCCTTTATATGATTGATTTTATCATTACAAGGCGTGTCCACATACTCTATCCATTTAGTATATCTCACTCGGCGCGTGTGTGTGTGTGTTGTCCAGGCGACCCAGCGGCGTCCCCGAGCAGGACGTGTGCAGCGTGTTGGTTCCGTACCATCAGGTTCAGGAGGAGTACGTGCGGCGGGAGCTGAGGAAGCTGCAGAAGGAGAACGCCGAGCTGGCTCAGAGGGTGCAGGCCGGGCGAGAGGCCATCACACGCACCGAGCGGAGCATCGCTTCAGCCGTGGAGGAGTGGAAGGTGAGAGAGGAAGTGTTTATGGGGGGTTTGTGTAAAGCACACTGCTGTTGGACTCCTGAGCAGTGAACACGTGTTCTCTGTCGTATCAGTTACGCTTCATCATCTAGCAGTCTGAGGGATAAATATGGGTTTGATACAACACCAAATCAGAAAAAGTTGGGACAGTATGGAAAATGTAAATATAATATAAACACAGAGTTTCTTACACTGACGTTTATTTGATGTCAGACAGGATGAAGCTGAGATATTTCATCTTTTATCTGCTCAACTTCATTTCATTTATTAATAATCATCCATTCCTGCATTTCAGACCTGCAACACATTCTAGAACAAGTTGGGACGGGGGAAATTTAGTGCTAGTAATGAGGTGAAAACACTAAATAATGATGTGATGTTAAACAGGTGATTGTGATCATGATTCGGTACAAAAGCAGCATCCAGGTTCGGCTGAGAGTCTCTGATGAGTAAAGATGATCAGAGGATCCAGTTTGTCCACAAATGTGTAAGAAAATGATTCAAATGTTTAAAAACGATGAACCTCAAAGAAAGATCGGAAGGGATTTGCATGTTCTCCCTCTACAGTGCAGAATATCATTAAACCGTTCAAGGAATCAGGAGGAATTTCAGTGTGTAAAGGTGGAGGGTGCAGCTTAATCTGAACGCTCGTGATCTTCCATCCCTCAGACGCCATCAAGAACCTCCACTCAACACTAGCTGATATAAGCACATGGGTGAGGGATTAGTTTATCAAACCTTTATCAGCTCTACAATACAGAGTTACTGCACTAATCATACTTAACACTTTACTGTGCAAAAAAGAAGCCTCATGGTAACCATGTCCAGAAGCGGCGTCCACTTCTCTGGGCTCGGAGGCATCTAGGATGGACCATCACACAGTGGAAACGTGTATCGTGGTCAGATGAATCAGCATTCCAGCTCTTTTAAAATAAAATAAAAGCTGAGACACTAAATCACTCGCTCTGCTCGGTGCCAAAACCTCTTTTAAGGGGTGAAAAGGAACGACAACATTACAAAGTGGTAAATGCTTTACCGTCCCAACTTATTTTGGAACATGTTGCAGGTCTGAAATGCAGGAATGGATGTTTATTAATAAATGAAATGAAGTTGAGCAGATAAAAGATGAAATATCTCAGCTTCATCCTGTCTGACATCAAATACAAATAAAAGTCAGTGTAAGAAACTCTGTGTTTATTGTAGATGCTTGAATAACACCGGTCGTGGTGAGCACAGTGGCACGGAGTGATGATTTAATGTAATGTTTAATGTTTTAGGTCGTGTCCCTAAACGTGGAACACTTGGCAGAGTGACAGTTTGGGTTAAAGTGCTTAATTATTTGGTGTCCATAAAGAAAAGTTTTGATGTGATGAAAGAACTGAACTTAACCCCATTAATAACCCTGAGATGAACTGGAATGCCGAGTGACACAAATGTTTGTGAATGCAGTGTATTTCAATCCCCACAGTAATGTTCCAAAATAATTGAAATCTACAGCAGTGTGTATCTTCTAATGAATAAATCTTACTAATATTTTACTGGTACAGTAAAGTCAGGCAGTTCTTAAAGTTTCTACAGGAACAGTATACCTTTATATAAAGAAAACACTGAGTGGACCAGACATGGATCTGACACTCTCAGCAGAGCTGCCGACCTGTCCAGGCATCCACGCAAACTTAATTGGGGCGTGTTTAAGGGAGGAAAGGTCAGAGGTCTCTGGAACTGGTCCGGGCACGTAGTGAGTGGGTAGGGCGGTCACACGGAGCTACACGCTGCTCTCCGTACACGATACGCCTCTCTGTAGGAACCCAACACTGGTTGGTGAAAAGAAGCGGCCACAGATTTGACACGTGTCAGAGGTTGTCGTGTCCTGAGCCGGGAGAGGGTTACAATGCCCGTTCTATAGCTGTGGGACTCCACCAAACCACAACGAGAGCCACACACTTTGCTTATAGAGTCAAGTGATGGTGTAGGGGTGCTTTGCTGCACCAGGACCTGGATCATGTGGCGTTATTAAGAACGGAATGAATGTGTGTGTAAATATCTGGTGCTTAAAGACCTGAAGATTTGCTGCATCATCACCATGTGACCCTCTGTCTCTCTCTCTCTCTCTCTCTCTGTCTCTCTCTCTCTGTCTCTCTCTCTCTCTCTCTCTCTGTCTCTCTCTCTCTGTCTCTCTCTCTCTCTCTCTCTCTGTCTCTCTGTCTCTCTCTCTCTCTCTCTCTCTCTCTTACTGTTTCTCTATCTGTCTGTCTCTCTCTCTCTGTCTCTCTCTCTCTCTCTCTCTGTCTCTCTCTCTCTCTCTCTCTCTGTCTCTCTCTCTCTGTCTCTCTCTCTCTCTCTCTCTCTGTCTCTCTCTCTCTGTCTCTCTCTCTCTCTCTCTCTCTCTCTTACTGTTTCTCTATCTGTCTGTCTCTCTCTCTCTGTCTCTCTCTCTCTCTCTCTCTGTCTCTCTCTCTCTCTCTCTCTCTGTCTCTCTCTCTGTCTCTCTCTCTGTCTCTCTCTCTGTCTCTCTCTCTCTGTCTCTCTCTCTCTCTCTCTCTCTCTTACTGTTTCTCTATCTGTCTGTCTCTCTCTCTCTCTGTCTCTCTCTCTGTCTCTCTCTCTCTGTCTCTCTCTCTGTCTCTCTCTCTCTGTCTCTCTCTGTCTCTCTCTGTCTCTCTTTGTCTCTCTCTCTCTGTCTGTCTCTCTCTCTGTCTCTCTCTCTCTGTCTCTCTCTCTTACTGTTTCTCTATCTGTCTGTCTCTCTCTGCAGGACTCTGTTGCCGATCTGGAATCCTTCGTTGCGTCTCTGTGCCCATCAGACAGTTTTGAGTCTCTCTGATTTGTGGATTCTGGGTTTTTTACATGATTGTAATTTTTATTATTTTTAAACTCGTTTGTTCTGTTTAATTCTGTTAAACACGTCATTAAATCTATCAGCTCATGAATGTGTCTGAGTGTTTATTAAAGTAACGAATATAGAAATGAAACCATGTAAAGAAGAGTAACCCGGCCTGAGCGCGCTGATCTGTACGAGTGCTGCAGGTCTGAGACGCTCAGTGTTTGGAGGTGTTTAGTTCACGTCTATAAATACTTACGTGTGTGATGTGTAAAAAGCTTTTCCCTTATATTCCAGCTCAAGTGAGTAAATCAGGGGGGTCCAAACTTTTCTTGTTGGGGGTCAGATGAGTGAAATTACACAACCACGGGGCCACAGAGTCTTTATTAATAAAAGAAATAAAAATATAACAGAGCTCCTGATTACTAACCATTCCAGTGAGTGATTAATGATCGTCCACAGTGTCATGATTTCACTCAGCAGTTTATAATCATAACAGGAAGATGATTATACTTCTTTATATTAAACATACCCACTTCCCTCTGAACTCATTCCCAGTGCTCCTGAAATCTTCTGCATTTGTTTCTCCGCCACGATAAATCATGTTATGTATACATTTATGTTATTGCACAGGTAGCACTGTTGCCTCACAGCAAGAAGGTCCTGGGTTCGATCCCCAGGTGGGGTGGTCCGGGTCCTTTCTGTGTGGAGTTTGCATGTTCTCCTCCAGGAGCCCTGGTTTCCTCCCACAGTACAGAGGCGTGTAAGTGAGGTGAACTGGAGACACTAAATAGTTCATGACTGTGATATTAAACCTGAACTGATGAATCTTGTGTAAGCAGTAACGACCCGTCCTGTCATGATGGAAACAAAATGGCTCTTATGGAGAGTTATTGTTATAGAATCTGATGGATCTAATGTCATTTAATTGGTGCTGCATGAAATCTGCTGGGAAAAGAGTAAAACGTCATTTTATTGTTTTCCCCAGTCATCCCAGTAATGACTATTTTCTCAGTTGCAGTCTGGGAATGATAGATAGATACTTTATTGATTTTGACTGAAGTGATTGAAAAGTCCCAGTAGCATTATGCAGCAATGAAAGGACACATTTACAAAAACAACACAAACAACAACCAAGATTGAAAGGTACTAAAACTTTACATATATTAGATAATTGTAGCAAATCCAACATATATATGGGAAGAAAAAAACATATATAGAAGAATAGATAGAAGAGAAAACTTTTATTTGTCATATATACACAAACACGTGTTCAGTACAACCAAATTCTTTCTCCGCATATCCCACCTCGTTTGGAAGCTGGGGTCAGAGCTGGGGTCAGCCATCGTACGACACCCCTGGAGTACACAGGGTTAAGGGCCCAACAGTGGCTGCATGGCAGAGCTGGGATTTGAACTCTCAACCTTTCAGTTAATAGCCCAAAGCCCTACACACTAGGCTCACACTGTCCCTTATATTACAATATATATATATATATATATATATATATATATATATATATATATATATATATATATATATATATATATATATATATATATATATAACATAGATATGTAGAGGCTTCAGTCTCTACAGTTCAGCTATTAATGAAGGAATAATTAAATGAACAATGAAGAATGAAGGAATGAAAGTGCAAGGACGCGCAGTTTCAAGTATAAAGTATAATGTGTGTGTATATAGATATATGTATGCCTGTATATATGTTCAGTATATGTGTATATATATTTGTATATAACAGCAGCATATTGCACAGTTGTATGTTCACTGCTTGCACAATTCTTCTTTGCCATTTTGCACATTTTATCTCTATTTCCTACTTTAAAATGCTTCTATTTTCCTACTGATCATTTAATCTTTATTTTAGGTTTTCTAATTAACCTAAAACATTAACTTAACGTTCTTAACAATATTTCTTTTCTTAAGTAATATGTGGCTGAGCAGTTACAAAAGTATTTTACTGCTAGTTGTACTGTGTGTGACTCTGCATGTCAATTAAACTTTAATTTAGTTTTATTTAATATGTTTTACTTTTTAAAGCGCTGATTTATTAGAGAAGTTACGGTACCGTGTTTACGGAGACTGTGTGCTCCTGATGGTGAGTATTAGCGTTATTACGGTACCAGTGTTAATGTAATGAACAGATCGGTCTGTGTGTAACGATACGATCAGGGATTATTCTCGTTTTATCTGTTTTTATTTATTATTTCAAGCTTTTGTGTTTATATCATGACAGAAATATTTTCCACTTTGTTCAGCCAAAATGATACTCAGGGACCTCCGAGCTCCGCGGCTCTGGGTTTTGTGCCGGGAAAACCTCCTCCTCCGGTCGGCCAGAACGCAGCGCCTGGGCCGGGTCAGCTCTCAGGACAGTTCGGGGATGAGGGGCCTGCCCCACGAAAAGCTGGAGTCATGAACGAACCGTTTTATTTACTGAGAGAATTACCTGGTAAACTTTTACTTTTACTCTTTATTACATTTATAAAGCTTTTAAATCATGATAAACCACATTTAGAGTAACTGATAAACATTCACATGAATACAAGTGCGAATTATTGTGTTATTTTCACCTATAAAATAATAATAATCACTAATGTATTCAACCAAATATATATATTTACTGGATTAATCTTTTTCATTTGCGTTTATTAATTAACTTATTTACTTATATGTGCAGCACATTATGACGTTTATCTTTTTATTCACGTCCAGAGCCGATTTAGAGCAGCCAATCCACCTACTGGCTTGTTTTAGTTTGTTTAAGACAGAGGAGCTTTACACCCACATTTTAAAATGACTGTTTAATGTTTCATACACATGACATGAGGTTTTATAAAGTGCATCATCACTATAACTGGGCAGGAATTACAATCAGCCAATCCACCTTCTGCACGCTGGACTGTCTGATGAACCCAGAGTGGCTGAAATAACAGTTTATTTACATTTGTGTTATGAACTTGACTTGGTGGGACTTGAACAACAACCTTCTGATCAACAGTCCAGTTCCTTAATTGCTGAGCCGACAGTGTCCATACACATGCTGAGAGAACGTGCCAAACTCCTCAAAGGTAAAGACTCAGTGTCCAGCAGGTTCTGATTCACTAGAAATGGTTTTTGGTGGGTCTTGGATGAGATCTGACCCTCCAGACAAACCTCCTTTCTGGTCAGGCACTAAACAGTGGCTGTGTCT
>NC_085995.1:41596318-41598818 GCF_030014385.1 Trichomycterus rosablanca
GTGGGTCGTGGGTGCGACAGAAGAAAGAAAAAACAAAGCGAAGGTTAAAGCTGCACTTTTTGGAGCGCGGAGACCCTCTGAGGTTAAACACTAATAATAAAACTCATCACAGTGCCCCCCCCCCCCCCATATTCCTTCCAATCTAGTCATATCCAATTCCCTGATCGTAGTTCACCTCTCCTGCTGCAGACCTCCAGTCGGTGATTGTTCTGTGGCTACACGTGCACTATATGACCAGCGTCCTGCACAGAGCCCTGACCTCACACCCAATCAACAGCTCTGGGATGAACCGGATCGACTGAGGCTTTCTGGACGTTCACTGACTGAACGGGCACAAATTCCCACACACAGACACTTCAGTCTTGTGGGAAGCTTCTCAGAACAGCGGCTGTTATTCTATATTTTTGTCCAGGATCCAGGAAACACATTAAAACCAAAGTTACTTCATAAAAATGGTAGTAATCTGCTCCCACTGTGGTGTACAAGATGTAACATAAAGCCTCCACAAGGGGCGCTCTTGTACAAGTTTATTTTGTCTTTAAGTGTCTGTTAAAATGTGTTTATTTTTTGTCTGCGACCCAGACGTTATTTTTCGGCTCGCAACCCCCAGGGTTTGAAACATTTTACACTAAATCCTCTGTCCCAGCGCTCCCCAACCACTGGGCCCCGGACCGGTACCGGTCTGTGTGTCATTTATTACCAGGACGCACAAGAAGAATAAATAATTAGAGACGCTACAAGAGCAATGAGAACGCTGCTTCCATTTCCAACACACTTCAGGTGTTATTGTCTCATTGCAGAGAATAAAGCTCAGGGTTCCACTGATCCATCATGTGTGCGTAGTATCGTTATTCTATTCTAAATCCCCCCCACCCCACCCCACCCCTGCCGGTCCGTGATGTTATATCTTATATGAAACCGGTCCGTGCTGCTCTAACCAGTAAAACTAGTTTAATGCTTACTGATCCTGCTTTGAAATTCCGAGGCGTTCATTAAAACGTTTAGCACCAGCGTGTGGACGCACTAATGATTATCGATAATCGGACGAGCCCTGCGTTACTGGCCGCCCTCTTGGCATCAAAAACCCTCATTAATTAATTCATTCATTTTAATAAGCGTGATGCGTTCAATTCCCCCTCCGTCCTCTGTTAAAAACAGTTCCCTAGTCGTGATTTCACCTTTTATAGAAAGAAGCTCTATCATCACGCATCACCTGCAGCACGAATAACAAATAAATCACCTCCCTCGTTCATTCAGTCATGTTTAACTGACCGGTCTACCTGGTCAGGGTCGTGATGGGTCCACTGTCACCAAGCAGTGCCACCCAGAAACACTGGACACTTCTTAACACCAGGGGGCAGCAGAGAGAAGTCAACCCACCTTCTCTGTGACTTCAAATGGAGAAAAAAAACATGTGTGCACAGGGAGAACATGTTAAACTCTTCAAACAAGATCAAACCCGACTCTGATATGCAGCACCCACAGGACTCCGGCTGCGTCCCAAATCGCACACAGATGACGAATCGGTACACAGCCACGGCTGTCATTATACTGTATATTAAAACCTTATTATTATTATTTAGCTCCAGGGTCTATTACGCCTGGTTCCTGTTGACCTGTAGTTTGGTAGGTTCTCCCTACACATGCTTTCCTCCCAGTGTCATCTGGAGGCTGAAGGTTTGGCACCCTGTGTGGGGTGCAGACCCACCGCGACCCTGGTCAGGCAGTGACTGAATAAACGAGGAATGTGGTTTGTTGTTGTTTCGGTTTGTGAACGCAGCCTAAACTAACACGGAAAGTAAGAGCAGGGTCTAGGCCTCTACAGGGCGTGGCTGTTGATGCCGTTGGCTTCTGATTGGGTGAGAGTCTGGCCCTCGGAGACGTCCTGCCGTGCCGCTCTGTCCCGCACCAGGCGCCGGCGGTGGTAGAACAGGTAACCCGGCAAGAGGAAGCCGGACAGGGAGAAGATCAGCAGGACCAGGTTAATCTGGATAAATAAGAGGATAAAGATCCATTAGAGACACGCTGAGCGCCCCCCGGAGGTCGGGCGGGGTATCACGGCAAGTCCTGAAGCAGTAAAGCATCCTCACACCCTCAGTCCACCTCCACCACCACGCCTGAGGCGTTCTTGTGTTAGCCTGAAGCGTTCTTGTGTTAGCCTCGGGCGTGGTGGTGGAGGTGGACTGAGGGTGTGAGGATGCTTTACTGCTTCAGGACCGGCCAGGCCTGATGAGGGCACAAATCCCTCTCCTAACAGTACAACATCTCTTACCCAGTACGGGTCTCCCTTTAAGGGCCCCACCATGGCCATGAAGAGCGGCTGCTGCAGCAGGGCGAACACGGCGCTGATGGTGGACTGCAGGCCGGTCAGGGTCCCGAAGTGGTTAGACGGATACCTGCACAAGCACGGGGAGGAAGATCACATTATCAATATTATTACTGATCAGGGGGGTCATGTGATGTTCTTACAAACACAAGATCAATCATTCTCACTCATACA
>NC_085995.1:41603818-41628818 GCF_030014385.1 Trichomycterus rosablanca
TGAGACATGCCCATGGTCACCAGGCTCCAGAGGAAGATGGGCGAGAAGACGGAGCGACGGAACGGAACCGAGGCTGCAGGAGAGAGAGAGCAGGAGATCAGGTTAGTGTATCGGGTCTCATCCCCAAAGTAACTCATGATCAGGCGTCTACAAACTTTTGGCTCTACAGTGTAGAATTACTGCAGAGGTACAGTAGAGGTACAGTAGAGGTACAGCAGAGGTACAGCAGAGGTGCTGCAGAGGTACAGCAGAGGTACAGTAGAGGTACAGTAGAGGTGCTGCAGAGGTACAGCAGAGGTACAGTAGAGGTACAGCAGAGGTACAGTAGAGGTACAGTAGAATTACTGCAGAGGTACAGTAGAGGTACTGTAGAGGTACAGTAGAGGTACAGAAGAGGTACAGCAGAGGTACAGTAGAATTACTGCAGAGGTACAGTAGAGGTACAGTAGAGGTACAGTAGAATTACTGCAGAGGTACAGTAGAATTACTGCAGAGGTACAGTAGAGGTACAGTAGAATTACTGCAGAGGTACAGTAGAGGTGCTGCAGAGGTACAGCAGAGGTACAGTAGAGGTACAGCAGAGGTACTGTAGAGGTACAGTAGAGGTACAGTAGAATTACTGCAGAGGTACAGTAGAGGTACAGTAGAGGTACTGTAGAGGTACAGTAGAGGTACAGTAGAGGTACAGAAGAGGTACAGCAGAGGTACTGTAGAGGTACAGCAGAATTACTGCAGAGGTACAGTAGAGGTACAGTAGAGGTACAGCAGAGGTACAGCAGAGGTACAGTAGAGGTACAGTAGAATTACTGCAGAGGTACAGTAGAGGTACTGTAGAGGTACAGTAGAGGTACAGTAGAGGTACAGTAGAAGTACAGTAGAGGTACAGCAGAATTACTGCAGAGGTACAGTAGAGGTACAGTAGAATTACTGCAGAGGTACAGTAGAATTACTGCAGAGGTACAGTAGAGGTACAGCAGAGGTACAGTAGAGGTACAGTAGAGGTACAGTAGAGGTACAGTAGAGGTACTGCAGAGGTGCTGCAGGATTTAAGGACAGAATGGCTGATAAATCTGAGCCTGAAGAGACGCTGGACATAAAAAATAACAAATAATGGAATTTGGAATTCAGACAATATTAGAGGTTTAGGAACCACGTCTGGGTATCAGACACCCCCCCCCCCACACACACACACCCACACCCACACACCGCTCAAAGTTATACCAGCACCATACAGAGGAGATAAAAGTGACTGAACTTCGTCACCGTCTGGGTCTCTGAACTGAGCAGAACTTCTGACCCACATCAGTGTTACTGTACTGAGCTGAATCTCCAAACCCACTCACACACACACACACTTCAACACACACTCACACACACACTCACCTAAACACACACTCACCTAAACACACACACTCACCTAAACACACACACACTTCAACACACTCTCACCTAAACACACACACACCTAAACACACACACTCACCTAAACACACACACACACACTTCAACACACTCTCACCTAAACACACACACACACACTCACCTAAACACACACACACTTCAACACACTCTCACCTAAACACACACACACCTAAACACACACACTCACCTAAACACACACACACACACTTCAACACACTCTCACCTAAACCCACTCACACACACACTCACCTAAACACACACACACACACACACACACACTTCAACACACACTCACCTAAACACACACACACCTAAACACACACACTCACCTAAACACACACACACACACACTCACCTAAACACACACACACACACACACACACTCACCTAAACACACACACACACACACTTCAACACACACTCACCTAAACACACACACACCTAAACACTCACCTAAACACACACACACACACACACACTCACCTAAACACACACACACACACACACACACTTCAACACACACTCACCTAAACACACACACACCTAAACACACACACACACTTCAACACACACTCACCTAAACACACACACACACACACACTTCAACACACACTCACCTAAACACACACACACACACACACACACACTTCAACACACACTCACCTAAACACACACACACACACTTCAACACACACTCACCTAAACACACACACACACAGACACACTTCAACACACACTCACCTAAACACACACACACACACACACACACACTTCAACACACACTCACCTAAACACACACACACACACACACACACACACTTTAACACACACTCAGCTGTCCCCTTTAATTCTGTAACATTTTATGTGCAATTCAACACCAGGACACTTTTATACACAACAGCTGTGTGTGTGTGTGTGTGTGTGTGTGTGTGTGTGTGTGTGTGTGTGTGTGTGTGTGTGAGAGAGAGATACCAGTGGTGTTTGTCGTGTGTGTGTGTGTGTGCATGTGTCTGTGTGTGAGAGAGAGATACCAGTGGTGTTTGTTGTGTGTGTGTGCATGTGTGTGTGCTTGTGGGTGTATGTTTGTGTTTGTGTGTGTGTGTGTGTGTGTGTGTGTGTGTGTGATTACAGTACTGTTGGTGTATGTGTGTGTGTGTCTGTATGCGTGTGTGTGGGAGTGTGTTTGTGATGTGTGTGTGTGTATGTATGTACAGTGTATCACAAAAGTAAGTACACCCCTCACATTTCTGCAAATATTTCATTATATCTTTTCATGGGACAACACTATAGAAATAAAACTTGGATATAACTTAGAGTAGTCAGTGTAGAGCTTGTATAGCAGTGTAGATTTACTGTCTTCTGAAAATAACTCAACACACAGCCATTAATGTCTAAATGGCTGGCAACATAAGTGAGTACACCCCACAGTGAACATGTCCAAATTGTGCCCAAAGTGTCAATATTTTGTGTGACCACCATTATTATCCAGCACTGCCTTAACCCTCCTGGGCATGGAATTCACCAGAGCTGCACAGGTTGCTACTGGAATCCTCTTCCACTCCTCCATGATGACATCACGGAGCTGGTGGATGTTAGACACCTTGAACTCCTCCACCTTCCACTTGAGGATGCGCCACAGGTGCTCAATTGGGTTTAGTCCATCACCTTTACCTTCAGCTTCCTCAGCAAGGCAGTTGTCATCTTGGAGGTTGTGTTTGGGGTCGTTATCCTGTTGGAAAACTGCCATGAGGCCCAGTTTTCGAAGGGAGGGGATCATGCTCTGTTTCAGAATGTCACAGTACATGTTGGAATTCATGTTTCCCTCAATGAACCGCAGCTCCCCAGTGCCAGCAACACTCATGCAGCCCAAGACCATGATGCTACCACCACCATGCTTGACTGTAGTTGATGCAGTGTGCGGCGTATGGTCTGAGCACTGACAGGCTGACCTCCCACGTCTTCAACCTCTGCAGCAATGCTGGCAGCACTCATGTGTCTATTTTTTAAAGCCAACCTCTGGATATGACGCCGAACACGTGGACTCGACTTCTTTGGTCGACCCTGGCGAAGCCTGTTCCGAGTGGAACCTGTCCTGGAAAACCGCTGTATGACCTTGGCCACCATGCTGTAGCTCAGTTTCAGGGTGTTAGCAATCTTCTTATAGCCCAGGCCATCTTTGTGGAGAGCAACAATTCTATTTCTCACATCCTCAGAGAGTTCTTTGCCATGAGGTGCCATGTTGAATATCCAGTGGCCAGTATGAGAGAATTGTACCCAAAACACCAAATTTAACAGCCCTGCTCCCCATTTACACCTGGGACCTTGACACATGACACCAGGGAGGGACGACGACACATTTGGGCACAATTTGGACATGTTCACTGTGGGGTGTACTCACTTATGTTGCCAGCTATTTAGACATTAATGGCTGTGTGTTGAGTTATTTTCAGAAGACAGTAAATCTACACTGTTATACAAGCTGTACACTGACTACTCTAAGTTATATCCAAGTTTTATTTCTATAGTGTTGTCCCATGAAAAGATATAATGAAATATTTGCAGAAATGTGAGCGGTGTACTCACTTTTGTGATACACTGTATGTATGTATGCGTGTGTGTGGGAGTGTGTTTGTGATGTGTGTGTGTATGTATGTATGTATGTATGTATGTATGTGTGTGTGTGTGTGTTTGTGTCTGCGTGTGCTGGTGTGTGTGATGTGTGTATGTGTGTGTGTGTGTGTGTGTGTGTGTGTGTGTGTGTGTGTGTGTGATGTGACCTACTGGTGGTGTTTGGGACCGGATCTGTTGTGGTGTTGGCTGAGTGATCCAGTTGATCCTCTGTTTTCTCCAGTGAGGTGAGGGCGTGTTTGTGAGAGTCGTTTCCTGGGCGTGTCTTCTTCCTGTTACACAAACACCAACACAGTTCAGTCTTTACTGTACAGGATCAAACACCAACAATCCAACACCAGGAACAACCACAACACCTACACCAACACCTACAACACCTACACCAACACCTACACTTACAACACCTACACCAACACCTACACTTACAACACCTACACCAACACCTAAAACACCTACATCTACACCAACACCTACACCACCTACATCTACACATACATCTACACCAACACCTACAACACCTACACCAACACTTACAACACCTACACTTACAACACCTACACCAACACCTACACTTACAACACCTACACCAACACCTACAACACCTACATCTACACCAACACCTACACCACCTACAACAACACATACATCTACACCAACACCTACATCTACACCAACACCTACATCTACACCAACACCACCTACACCACCTACACCTCCAACAACACCTACACCTACATCTACACCAACACCTACAACACCTACACTTACAACACCTACACCAACACCTACAACACCTACACTTACAACACCTACACCAACACCTACACCACCTACATCTACACCAACACCTACACCACCTACATCTACACCAACACCTACATCTACACCAACACCTACAACACCTACACTTACAACACCAACACTTACAACACCTACACCAACACCTACACCACCTACATCTACACCAACACCTACACCACCTACAACAACACATACATCTACACCAACACCTACATCTACACCAACACCTACATCTACACCAACACCACCTACACCACCTACACCTCCAACAACACCTACACCTACAACTACACCAACACTACCAACAACACCTACACTTACATCTCAGTCCTTCAGATCTTTCTGCTGTTTGTAAATGGAAACTTTATCCAGATATATTTGGACATGCCCAGTTCCACTTCACTGAGTCTCTCTATAAGAAAACAATGTAGGAAAGAAAGGCTAGCACATGCTTCCTCCAGGACATCTGCCAGCCAACTGCATGGTAAAGAGTTCCGCTCACTAGATGTTTTTGGGTGGGTCACCTCGTTATGAGGTTCTACAGGCTCAGATCTCACTTTCATTTTATGGTTCACTACTAGTTCATGCTTACTACAGCTGGTGACTTCTCTGTGCCCATATAAAGAGAGTTTTTTTTTTTTTTTTTTTTTTTAATTTTTTTTAATTTTTTTTTTTTTTTTTTCCTTTTTCTCCCATTTTAGCGCATCCAATTGTTCAATTAGCATCGTGCTTCCTCTCTGTCTATGCCGAACCCTGCCCTGACGGAGGTGATTGAAGCTAACCCGTATCCCCTCCGAAACACGAGCAGCAGCCAGATGCATCTTTGCCACCCACACATTGACGAGTTTGGCGCCACCTAGCGTTGCATGCGGAGAGACACACCCTAAGGGCACCCTCTCCCATCTCTGTGTAAGCGCCTCCAATCAGCCGGCAGAGAACGCAATCGCATTCTGACAGAGAGAGACCCACATCCGGTTCTTTGTCCCACCCCCCACATGAGCAACCGGCCAATCGTTGCTCATATAGCCACTCAGCTTCGAACCGGTAAAGCAAGGCTGGATTCGATACCACGCTCTTAGAATCCAGCCCTGGTTGCAGCGCGTTTCTTTTTACCGCTGCGCCACCTGAGCGGCTTAAAGAGGGTTAGTTTGACTGCACCTAGTAAAAAGTCTACAACTGTACTGTCCACAGTCAAGCTGGCTTTTCATCAGGGTTAATGACTGTCACTAAGGAAATGAGGTCCTGTTGGTGTTCTGTGTTCTTTATAGTGAGTGAAGTAAAACTCGAGCTGTATATACGGGCACAGAGAAGTCACAGCTGAGGGATTGAGAGGCTGTGAATGAATGTATTAAGTTGGTTTGAGACTGACCTCTGGTCCATCTCCTCGGGCGTGGGGAACGCCTCCACCGGCCAGTTCAGGAAACAGTTCAGGAACACCAGAGACGCCAGTCCAGCCCAAACCCACATGATCACGGTGAAGGACACGCCCGCGTCGTACACCAGCTACGGGGGGGTGGGGTGGGGGGGGTGATTACAATACACACAATCATTCATCAGATTTCTGCTGCAGTAAGTGGATTTGCAAAACTTCAGAAACTCCTCCAGCTTCATCTCAAACCTCTGTCTCATTCCTACAGAAGATCCAAACCTAAAAGCTCCAGCAGACCTGAGGAGGGTTCCTCCAGGGTTCCTCTGTGTGTGTGTGTGTGTGTGTGTGTGTGTGCTGGACTGATGTTTGTAGAACCTCATTGATGAGGATTAAATGACTGAAATGCTGATCATATGTATAAACAGAAAAGCTGCTCTTCACGTCACATGCTCACCTTGACTCCAGGGAAGGTCACGGCAGATGAAGCGTAGGAGCCGATCATCAGCGACAGGACCGTGGAGCTCAGGTTCCCAAAAATGTTGGGCAGCTGGAACAAGAGGAACAGGAACACCAACATGTTTCATTTTAATGTTACACCATAATTCTGCTCCACCACCATCTCCTAACCTGACCCTGCTTCTCCATCTCCTAACCTGACCCCGCTTCACCATCTCCTAACCTGACCCTGCTTCACCATCTCCTAACCTGACCCTGCTTCTCCATCTCCTAACCTGACCCCGCTTCACCATCTCCTAACCTGACCCTGCTTCACCATCTCCTAACCTGTCCCTGCTTCACCATCTCCTAACCTGACCCTGCTTCACCATCTCCTGACCTGACCCGCTTCACCATCTCCTAACCTGACCCCGCTTCACCATCTCCTAACCTGTCCCTGCTTCACCATCTCCTAACCTGACCCTGCTTCACCATCTCCTGACCTGACCCGCTTCACCATCTCCTAACCTGACCCCGCTTCACTATCTCCTAACCTGACCCCGCTTCACCATCTCCTAACCTGACCCCGCTTCACCATCTCCTGACCTGACCCCGCTTCACCATCTCCTGACCTGACCCCACTTCACCATCTCCTAACCTGACCCTGCTTCACCATCTCCTGACCTGACCCCGCTTCACCATCTCCTGACCCCACTTCACCATCTTCTGACCTGACCCCGCTTCACCATCTCCTGACCTGACCCCGCTTCACCGCTTCTCCATCTCCTGACCTGACCCCGCTTCACCATCTCCTGACCTGACCCGCTTCACCGCTTCTCCATCTCCTGACCCTGCTTCTCCATCTCCTGACCTGACCCCGCTTCACCATCTCCTGACTTGACCCCGCTTCACCGCTTCTCCATCTCCTGACCCTGCTTCTCCATCTCCTGACCTGACCCCGCTTCACCATCATCTCCTGACCTGACCCCGCTTCACCATCTCCTGACCTGACCCCGCTTCTCCAACATATCTCCTGACCACACCCTTTTTATCTTTCACTTTCTTACACACACACACACACACAGAGTGTGTACTGAACGGTGATGGTGTGTGTGTGTGTGTGTGTGTGAGCGCTGACGTACAGGTTTCACTTATTTAAACAATTTGTTAGGTAGAACAAGCGCGACACACCCACAATCCTCCTGAGTGTTTGTTTAAAGAGTGGAACTACCTCACCTACACACACTCTCACACACACACACACACACACACACACACACACACACTCACTCACTCACACACACACACGGGTGAGGGAATCCTGTTTGGGTGTAGTACAAGGATCCACCAAACGCTCGTGTGACGTCTTTTGACAGGAAGTCAGTGATGATCTGAGCAGGATGATGCCACGCCTCATTCTGTACAGAGTGCGTGTGCTAGACCGGTCTGTCGGCCTGATGGTTTGAAGCCTCGTGTTTTAAGGTTATGACGCTTCAGTGGTGTCACATGATCACGTTTCAGCCATGTTTACAGGTACAACACACCTACTGCTGACTGAACAATGTGTGTGTGTGTGTGTGTACTTCTGTATATGTGTGTGTGTGTGTGTGTGTGTGTGTGTGTGTGTATAGTGTGTGTACAGTGTGTAGTGTGTACAGTGTGTATGTGTATAGTGTGTGTGTGTATAGTGTGTGTACAGTGTGTAGAGTGTGTGTGTATAGTGTGTGTGTGTGTGTGTGTATGTGTGTACTTCTGTATATGTGTGTATGTGTGTATGTGTGTGTATAGTGTGTGTACAGTGTGTAGAGTGTGTAGAGTGTGTATGTGTATAGTGTGTGTGTGTGTGTGTGTGTGTGTTGTTGTTGGATTAAACAGAGACGCTGGACTTTCTGCGATCTGAATTTCCATGAACTGAATGAAAGAGCCGGTTGTGCTTCTCACAGACCAGAATTTCCACTACGCATGTAAACACACACACACACACGCGCACACACACACACGCGCACACACACACACACGCACACACACGCTGGAATGTGTAGAAGTTTACATGTGAAGGCGTGTGTGTGTGTGTGTGTGTGTGTGTGTGTGTGTGTGTGTGTGTGCGTGTGTGTGTGTGAGTCAGTTTGATGGCAGCTGGAGTTGGATGCAAATTTCACACACTGTGGACGGAGGAGAGCAGAACATCTACAGCAGGGTGAGGAGAAGCTTACAGGAGGGCGTGAGGTCAATACCCTACACGTCCTTGTATGTTTTAGGGAAGGACAGTGGGCGGAGCTTTATGCAGAAGGTGTGTTACAACTTAGGGCTGTGATTGGTAGAAACGATGTAGGTCATCTATTTTAATGCACACACACACACACACACACACACACACACACACACCTGTACAGAAACTCGGACCGCATGATTAACCTCACGCGCTCCACACCAAAACAAACACCCTCCGTCTCTCAGTGTGTGTTCCTACCGTAAGAGACGTGAAGGTCAAACAGATTCCTCCAAAACCGTTCAGGGAGAGAGCCAGGAAGATGAGGGCCGAGAGAGCTGGAGAGAGACAGACAGACAGAGAGAGAGAGAGAGAGACAGACAGTAATGAGAAACAACAGAGATCTAAAACATCTCAGCATGACAGAACCAACACCAAAATTCTTGAATGGTTCCTTTAAATGTGGACAGAGGAGAATTTCACCTTCAGAATCCTCAACTCAAATGTTAACCAATGTTTTACCAACGTCCTCGGGCAACACAGCAACACACTCGCTCACCTGCACCGAGGTTCCACCTAAAGTTCAACTCTTGTCAGGAGGCCAAATTAATTTACATTTTATTATTTCCCTGTTTTGCATCATTTTAATTTTTATTAATTTAAATTTTTTTGGGATAAAAACTAGATTTGACCTCTGGTAACCTTTGCTGCCAACCTGACTGACCACTTAGTGGACACGACCGGACGCGTCAGAGAGACGAGAGGCCGGATGAGGTGCAGTTCCATCCCAACAGGCTTTACCCTGGAAAACATGTGACCAGCGGCTTCACTCAAAGGTCACCAAAGGTTACCAGAGGTTATCAAAGGTTATTGAGGTTACCAGAGGTTATTAAAGGTCATCAGAGGTTATCAAAGGTTATTAAGGTTACCAGAGGTTATTAAAGGTCATGAGAGGTTATCAAAGGTTATTAAGGTTACCAGAGGTTATTAAAGGTCATCAGAGGTTATCAAAGGTTACCAGAGGTCAAATCTGGTTTTTATCCAGTTAGTAAACTGAAGGGCTGTAACGTAGTTCAGCTGAACACCAGGTTTCCTCAGACACACACACAATGCAAGGAAAAAGTATTCACCCCCGTCTGATTTCACACTTGCACTAACAAGGTGTGTGTGTGTGTGTGTGTGTGTGTGTGTGTGTGTGTGTGTGTGTGTGTGTGTGTGTGTGTGTGTGTGTGTGTGTGTGTGTGTAGTGCTCAATGCTACTCGAATTTGATTTGAAAAAATGCTGGCACGTCTTTCAACGTTCGATCCTGCATGAATGAACCTGTAATATTTTAATAATAAGGTTCTTTATACAATAATATCAGTCCACTGGTTCGACATGTTTGTGTAGATGTAGCACAATGATTCAAACCTAAAACCAGCAAGCTAAACACTAACGGTTCCCCCCCGTCCCCAAAACCAGCAAACTAAACACTAACGGTTCCCCCCTGTCCCCAAAACCAGCAAACTAAACACTAACGGTTCCCCCCTGTCCCCAAAACCAGCAAACTAAACACTAACGGTTCCCCCCCACCCCCAAAACCAGCAAACTAAACACTAACGGTTCCCCCCCACCCCCAAAACCAGCAAACTAAACACGAACGGTTCCCCCCTGTCCCCAAAACCAGACCAGCAGCCGTGAGGAAAATTTCAGCAGGAGAATGGAGAGCACGAGAACCGGGACCAGCATTACGTGATGAGTGGATTTAGGGAGGAGCGTCATTAAACGAGTGCAGACACGATCAGAGGTGCAGGATTAAACAAGCGCCCCAGTGAAAGTGAATCAGAACAGTACACACGTTTACTGTGTAGGAGAACATGATAAAATCATGCATGGTGAGAATCCCAGTCCTCATGTTCCAGCAGATGATTTTATTCCTGTATTAGATGTGAAGTGAATGAATTTGATCTAAATGTTTATCATGTTTGTGTTTGATTTACCGTTGGGCTGATACGCTGATACAGACATCATGGCACAGGAGAGAGCAAAACACGCACTGAGAGAGAGACAGAGAGAGAGACAGAGAGAGAGAGACAGAGAGAGAGACAGACAGTTCAGATGAATTTCTGCTGTATTTCTGCTCCACTTTCTTTAATCATGTTTATATTTTTTATGTGAAGCTGCTTCGTCTTTATTCTGTTTCATTGATTTACTGTTTGTTTCCTGATCGCTTCTTTTCACCTGACAGGGGGCGGAGTCTAACAGACAACAGCGTTGTGTGTGGAGAGACACACTACTATTCATGATCTTCCTCCCCCGGTGCAGACGCCTCGACCGACCAGCAGAGGCCGCAATTACACCAGCGCTGAGAAACGCTGTTTTACAGACGCACAGTGTGTCTGTGCAGCCGCCCGGCCGACTGATAGCACAGCCTGAGATCTTAGCACGTGTAGGCTAGTGTTTTTCATTCTGGTTTGTAACAAATCACCCTTTAATTCTTTTATTTGTTGCTAAATATTGACTTCAGGTGTTTTGACTACGCTCCTGACAACAGCTCTATAAAATCAATTCTTTACAGCAGAGTGGAGCCTGTTATAGCTACAAGAGGGGTGCCATTTATCTGACAAGTTCATGCTCAGGTGTCCACATACTTCTGATCATATAGAGTACATATACTGGAATGTTTACATTTTTAGTGACCAAATACACTGTAAGCACTTGAAAGGTACGGGCGTGGCTTATGGGAGCAACACAGGCAACTTGGCAGTGATGGGACTAGAACCAATGACCTTTCGATTATTGATGCAGTATTTAAATCATAAGCTCGCAGTGCTGCGCTGGAATACGGTGGCATCCCGCTGCTGTCTCACAGGTTTGTTTGCTGTGATACAAACACACAAAGCGAGACCCCGCCCTACGCAATTAGGGGTCCCTTAGGGGCCCCCCCACCGTACCAAACACGAGGTACAAACCCAGACCAGATGATTCGGTGGTTCTGTTCCCTGTGCTGTGTTTGCTGCAGCTGTAATAATCAGGGTGACGTGGTTACTGAGGATGAACGAGTGACTGAGTGATGGTGAAGGTTCTCGTACCTCCCGGTGAGGCGCAGCGGGCGGGGCCCGTACCGGTCCATCAGGATGCCCAGTGGCAGTGTGGCAGCGCTCAGAAGAAAGGAGCCGATGGTGAAGCCCAGGTTCAGCATCTCCTCCTGCTCCACGCAGCTCGGCCACTCCTCCTCACCGTCGCTGCTTCCGTTACTCGCCGCCGCCACCGCCGGCTCCGTCTCATTTCCTTCTGGAGAGAGAAGAGGAAGTGAAAACCGACCCGGGTCTGATTTACTCCCGGCTGGAGTTAGGATCCTGAGGTACCTGAGCAGAGGTGCGAGTAGAAGCCCTCGCCCTTCAGCATGATGAGCAGAGATCCCCACCCCAGCAGCACGGCAGAGAACCCCAGGTTCTCCACCACCGCCGTGCAGGCCATCCACCATCGTCTCCGGATCGCCTGATCCAGCGAGGGCGCCATCATGCTCGAACCTGAGATTCTGAGGCTGTCTGTAAAAAACACAGCTTTAATTATCGCCATCAATCAACAGTGTCACTATATCAGTTTTATAGATTTATAAAGACTTAATGAATTTATAAAGAATTAATGAATTCAGCAAAATATAGCAGCATCAGGATTATTAAATAATAAAAACACAAATAATAACACAAAACACACCAGAAATAACCCAGTCTGAACTTTACATTACATTTACATATCAGCATTTAGCAGGCACCTGTTATCCAAAGTGACTTACACTTGAGACTGTATACACTGAAAGCAATTGAGGGTTAAGGGCCTTGCTCAAGGGCCCAACAGTGGTAAGCTGGCAGATGAGGGGCTTGAACCAGCAACCTTTCAATTACTGCATTTACATTTTCTGCATTTAGCAGACTTACAGTAGTGTGACAGTATACTGTCTAAGCAATTGACGGTCAAGGGCCCAACAGTGGCAACCTGGCAGTGGTGGGACTTGAACCAGTGACCTTTCGATTACTAGTCCAGTACCTTAACCGCTAGGCTACATCTGCCCTGGTCCAAAATCATGATATTATCTATTATCTGTATATTTATTATTTATTTATCCTCAGGTATTTCCTCTGTACTCCTGCTGTGATGAGACTCGGTTATAAATCCCGCTGGACTCGTCCTTACAGTCCTGATCAGATCGTTAGTTTTGGGACGGGAGTAAAAACTGATGAATGTAAATATGAATGTTTGGAGTTTGAACTTTCACGTCTCTGTGATTTTCAGACTCGATCATAAATCTCTCGATCACACAGCAGTGAGAGAATCATCAGCACGTCGTGATGGGTTCATGTATTATTTATGTACGACGCTTCAGGATGGGTTGATTTTATTTTTTAGGGTTCAATTGGGGTTTATATTCAGACCCAGCTCGACTCCACACCCACCACATTCCTGATCAGGATAAAGCAGGAATGAAAGCGAAGGTAAGAATAATAAATAAAGAAATAAATATGATATGTGGAGATTTCTCAGTCTGGTACTGACTGTTGGGGTTCAGTGCTGTTCTGGGATGGAACATTTATTATTATTATTATTATTATTATTATTATTATTGTTATTGTTACTGTTATTATTATATTTGTAGGGTTCAGTGTTTTCTGGTGATTCAGCAGTAAAAACAGAAACCAAACGTCAATAAAATATCCAATATAATGCATTTTTATTATCAGATTTTATATAAGATTATTTTTATATACGATTTATTGTATATAATATTATTTTTATATGAGATTATTTTAAATATAAGATTATTTTATATAAGATTATTTTTATATAAAATTATTTTAAGATTAAGATTATTTTAAGATGAGATAAGATTATTTTTTACATTAAATTAAGACATTACATAAGATTATTGTATATAAAGTTTTATATAAGTCTATTTTTTTTATAAGATTAAGATTTTATATGAAGTCACAGTAAAAACCCACTGACTTCTTCAAACTGTAGGACCGGGACCCTAAGACGTATTTTGTGGCCCCTGTGTGGGCCCCCGGGACAGATTTAGATTTAGTCACATTTATAATAATTTTAGAGTTTAACAGTAACAGTAATAATCACTCAGATTTTTCTGTATTAGACTTTAATACATCACTTATTACCATATATAATAACATAATGAGTTTTGCATGTTTTCCAGGTGTTCATGTGGAAACCTTTGGGTACTTTTGGTCCTTCAACCTCCCAAAACACATGCAGTAGGTGGGTTGGCTGCTCTTATTCGTCAGTAAGTGTGTGTGTGTGAGTGAATGTGTGTTTTGCCTCTGGATAGATTTTTGCTTCGGGACGAGTGTTTACAGGTGGAACTGGACTCACCGTGACCCTGACCAGGATAAAGCACAAGTACAAATGAATAAATTACCAGACCCGGGTTCGAATCTCAGTAGTGCTATCGTCCAGCCGGGCGTATACACAGACCTGTCTGGTTATGTCTGGGGGGAGGGAGGTGATTGGTGGATCATAGTAACTGGTAACCAGTTTAGTAAACACCAGTCCGGCTGGTTTGTTTGCTACACCAGCAGGCAGGATCTGGGCGGCGTGATATCAGATGACACGGGTCAGGCTAGGCCACGTCGCCAGCGTTTGGACAGCGGGGGGTTAGCATGTTCTCGTGTCATGTGTTTTCTTTGCACTCTGATCATGTGATGTGTGTGGAGGGGAACCGCCGCCGTGTCCTTACATGAGGAGGTGAGTGTGGAGGTGAGTGAGGAGCGAGTAAGGAGGTGAATGAGGAGGTGAGTGAGGAGGTGAGTGAGGAGGTGAGTGAGGACCGAGTGAGGAGGTGAGTGAGGAGGTGAGTGAGGAGGTGAGTAAGGAGGTGAGTGAGGAGGTGAGTGAGGAGGCGAGTAAGGAGGTGAATGAGGAGGTGAGTGAGGAGGTGAGTGAGGAGGTGAGTGAGGAGGTGAGTGAGGACCGAGTGAGGAGGTGAGTGAGGAGGTGAGTGAGGAGGTGAGTGAGGAGCGAGTAAGGAGGTGAGTGAGGAGGTGAGTGAGGAGGTGAGTAAGGAGGTGAGTGAGGAGGTGAGTGAGGAGGCGAGTAAGGAGGTGAATGAGGAGGTGAGTGAGGAGGTGAGTGAGGAGGTGAGTGAGGAGGTGAGTGAGGACCGAGTGAGGAGGTGAGTGAGGAGGTGAGTGAGGAGGTGAGTGAGGAGGCGAGTAAGGAGGTGAATGAGGAGGTGAGTGAGGAGGTGAGTGAGGAGGTGAGTGAGGACCGAGTGAGGAGGTGAGTGAAGAGGTGAGTGAGGAGGTGAGTAAGGAGGTGAGTGAGGAGGTGAGTGAGGAGGCGAGTAAGGAGGTGAATGAGGAGGTGAGTGAGGAGGTGAGTGAGGAGGTGAGTGAGGACCGAGTGAGGAGGTGAGTGAGGAGGTGAGTGAGGAGGTGAGTAAGGAGGTGAGTGAGAAGGTGAGTGAGGACCGAGTGAGGAGGTGAGTGAGGAGGTGAGTAAGGAGGTGAGTGAGAAGGTGAGTGAGGAGGTGAGTAAGGAGGTGAGTGAGGAGGTGAGTGAGGAGGCGAGTAAGGAGGTGAATGAGGAGGTGAGTGAGGAGGTGAGTGAGGAGGTGAGTGAGGACCGAGTGAGGAGGTGAGTGAGGAGGTGAGTGAGGAGGTGAGTGAGGACCGAGTGAGGAGGTGAGTGAGGAGGTGAGTGAGGACCGAGTGAGGAGGTGAGTGAGGAGGTGAGTGAGGAGGTGAGTAAGGAGGTGAGTGAGAAGGTGAGTGAGGAGGTGAGTAAGGAGGTGAGTGAGGAGGCGAGTGAGGAGGCGAGTAAGGAGGTGAATGAGGAGGTGAGTGAGGAGGTGAGTGAGGAGGTGAGTGAGGACCGAGTGAGGAGGTGAGTGAGGAGGTGAGTGAGGAGGTGAGTGAGGACCGAGTGAGGAGGTGAGTGAGGAGGTGAGTGAGGAGGTGAGTGAGGAGGTGAGTGAGGACCGAGTGAGGAGGTGAGTGAGGAGGTGAGTGAGGAGGTGAGTAAGGAGGTGAGTGAGGAGGTGAATGAGGAGGTGAGTGAGGAGGTGAGTGAGGAGGTGAGTGAGGACCGAGTGAGGAGGTGAGTGAGGAGGTGAGTGAGGAGGTGAGTGAGGAGGTGAGTGAGGACCGAGTGAGGAGGTGAGTAAGGAGGTGAGTGAGGAGGTGAGTGAGGAGGTGAGTGAGGAGGTGAGTGAGGACCGAGTGAGGAGGTGAGTGAGGAGGTGAGTGAGGAGGTGAGTGAGGAGGTGAGTAAGGAGGTGAGTGAGAAGGTGAGTGAGGAGGTGAGTAAGGAGGTGAGTGAGGAGGTGAGTGAGGACCGAGTGAGGAGGTGAGTAAGGAGGTGAGTGAGGAGGTGAGTGAGGAGGTGAGTGAGGAGGTGAGTGAGGACCGAGTGAGGAGGTGAGTGAGGAGGTGAGTGAGGAGGTGAGTGAGGAGGTGAGTAAGGAGGTGAGTGAGGAGGTGAATGAGGAGGTGAGTGAGGAGGTGAGTGAGGAGGTGAGTGAGGACCGAGTGAGGAGGTGAGTGAGGAGGTGAGTGAGGAGGTGAGTGAGGAGGTGAGTGAGGAGGTGAGTGAGGAGGTGAGTGAGGACCGAGTGAGGAGGTGAGTGAGGAGGTGAGTGAGGAGGTGAGTGAGGACCGAGTGAGGAGGTGAGTAAGGAGGTGAGTGAGGAGGTGAGTGAGGAGGTGAGTGAGGTGAGTAAGGAGGCGAGTAAGGAGGTGAATGAGGAGGTGAGTGAGGAGGTGAGTGAGGAGGTGAGTAAGGAGGTGAGTGAGAAGGTGAGTGAGGAGGTGAGTAAGGAGGTGAGTGAGGAGGTGAGTGAGGAGGCGAGTAAGGAGGCGAGTGAGGAGGCGAGTGAGGTGAGTGAGGAGGTGAGTGAGGACCGAGTGAGGAGGTGAGTGAGGAGGTGAGTGAGGACCGAGTGAGGAGGTGAGTAAGGAGGTGAGTGAGGAGGTGAGTGAGGAGGTGAGTGAGGAGGTGAGTGAGGACCGAGTGAGGAGGTGAGTGAGGAGGTGAGTGAGGAGGTGAGTGAGGAGGTGAGTGAGGAGGTGAATGAGGAGGTGAGTGAGGAGGTGAGTGAGGAGGTGAGTGAGGACCGAGTGAGGAGGTGAGTGAGGAGGTGAGTGAGGAGGTGAGTGAGGAGGTGAGTGAGGACCGAGTGAGGAGGTGAGTGAGGAGGTGAGTGAGGAGGTGAGTGAGGAGGTGAGTGAGGACCGAGTGAGGAGGTGAGTGAGGAGGTGAGTGAGGAGGTGAGTAAGGAGGTGAGTGAGAAGGTGAGTGAGGAGGTGAGTAAGGAGGTGAGTGAGGAGGTGAGTGAGGAGGCGAGTAAGGAGGTGAATGAGGAGGTGAGTGAGGAGGCGAGTGAGGACCGAGTGAGGAGGTGAGTGAGGAGGTGAGTGAGGAGGTGAGTGAGGACCGAGTGAGGAGGTGAGTGAGGAGGTGAGTGAGGAGGTGAGTGAGGAGGTGAGTGAGGACCGAGTGAGGAGGTGAGTGAGGAGGTGAGTGAGGAGGTGAGTAAGGAGGTGAGTGAGGAGGTGAATGAGGAGGTGAGTGAGGAGGTGAGTGAGGAGGTGAGTGAGGACCGAGTGAGGAGGTGAGTGAGGAGGTGAGTGAGGAGGTGAGTGAGGGCCGAGTGAGGAGGTGAGTGAGGAGGTGAGTGAGGAGGTGAGTGAGGAGGTGAGTGAGGAGGTGAGTGAGGACCGAGTGAGGAGGTGAGTGAGGAGGTGAGTGAGGAGGTGAGTGAGGAGGTGAGTGAGGACCGAGTGAGGAGGTGAGTGAGGAGGTGAGTGAGGAGGTGAGTGAGGAGGCGAGTGAGGAGGCGAGTGAGGTGAGTGAGGAGGCGAGTGAGTGAGGAGGCGAGTAAGGAGGTGAGTGAGGAGGTGAGTGAGGAGGCGAGTGAGGAGGCGAGTGAGGTGAGTGAGGAGGCGAGTGAGTGAGGAGGTGAGTAAGGAGGTGAGTGAGGAGGTGAGTGAGGAGGTGAGTGAGGAGGCGAGTGAGGAGGCGAGTGAGGTGAGTGAGGAGGCGAGTGAGTGAGGAGGCGAGTAAGGAGGTGAGTGAGGAGGTGAGTGAGGAGGCGAGTGAGGAGGTGAGTGAGGAGGTGAGTGAGGACCGAGTGAGGAGGTGAGTGAGGAGGTGAGTGAGGAGGTGAGTGAGGAGGTGAGTGAGGACCGAGTGAGGAGGTGAGTGAGGAGGTGAGTGAGGAGGTGAGTGAGGAGGCGAGTGAGGAGGCGAGTGAGGTGAGTGAGGAGGCGAGTGAGTGAGGAGGCGAGTAAGGAGGTGAGTGAGGAGGTGAGTGAGGAGGCGAGTGAGGAGGCGAGTGAGGTGAGTGAGGAGGCGAGTGAGTGAGGAGGTGAGTAAGGAGGTGAGTGAGGAGGTGAGTGAGGAGGTGAGTGAGGAGGCGAGTGAGGAGGCGAGTGAGGTGAGTGAGGAGGCGAGTGAGTGAGGAGGCGAGTAAGGAGGTGAGTGAGGAGGTGAGTGAGGAGGCGAGTGAGGAGGTGAGTGAGGAGGTGAGTGAGGACCGAGTGAGGAGGTGAGTAAGGAGGTGAGTGAGGAGGTGAGTGAGGAGGTGAGTGAGGTGAGTAAGGAGGTGAGTGAGGAGGTGAGTGAGGAGGCGAGTGAGTGAGGAGGCGAGTAAGGAGGTGAGTGAGGAGGCGAGTGTGGCGCTCGGCGCGCGGTTCAGTGTGTTTAATGGGATTAGACGCAGGCCGCTGCACGCCTTTGTGCTAGCGCAGGGATTACCGCTGAGCGCACGCTGCGAGCTAGCATACACTCAGCCGCGCGCGTGCCCGTGCATTATCCGCTATATTGCTCAGCGGCAGGAGGTCCACTTCATTTCCTTTCAATTTAGCTTCAATAGGAAGAAAAGGAGGAGGAGGAGAACATTCCACGTCTGAGTGGCTCATAAAGGCCTGAGCGGGAGGCGGCGTCTGGAGCCTGGAGCGGTCGGCAGGTCCACGTGAGAGTCGCTTACTGTCAACATGTCCACACCAGTTTACACACCAAACAACAGCAGGGTGTAAAACCTCAGGAACCAGGAGCCTGCAGCGGGGCGGCGCCTCGGGGGCACGGCTCAGGGGGAAGTGGTGGGGCGTCGCCTGGTGGGGGCACGGCTCAGGGGTGGGGCGGCGCCTGGGGGGGGGGAAGTTGGTCATGTAAAGATAAAACTAATCACAGGAGCTGTGCTGAGATACCAGAGGGGAAAAGTTTCATCTGTTTAAATCTCTGGTTCAGACTCGTTCTGTTCTGGTGAAGATGGAGGGATTCCTCCGGTACTGTGGGGTCATGTGAGGAACGCTGGGGTACAGGGATCACCGGCGGTTCGAGGGGGTTTAGATCACATCTCAGACCTCAACACGTCAGTCGTGCTCGTGGTTCAGAGTAGCAGAAAATCAAACCAACGTCCTTCCCAGTTTAATCTTTCTAGCAGACGGGAGTCGGTTTGATCTGATAATCTCAGTACAGTTCATAATAAATCCTGACCTACCAGCATCCCTAACACATCACGATGCTACCACCACAACGTTTCACAGCAACAGAAAGCAAGAAAGACAGACAGATTGACAAACAGACAAAATGAAAGAAAAGAAAGAAAGGAAAAAAAGAGACAGAAAAGCAGACAGACAGAGAAAAAGAAAGAAAAGGAAGAAAGAAGACAGACAGACAGACAGACAGACAGACAGAAAAACAGACAGAAAGACTCAAAAAAGGAATAAAGGAACTAAATGAATAAATAAACTGAATTAATGCTGGTTTATTAATTATGTACAGAAATTAAAACATTATTTATATTTATGATTATTTATATTTGTTCTGATGATACCAGTCTGAGGGGGGCAGACCCGCGCCCTCTCACCGCGTCTCTGTTATTAAAACCCGTCTGAATGCGACTCGTCCTGGTTCAGAAATATTTTAATAGTGGAACAGCACGACGCTGCAGCTTCTACAGTGAGTGTGACGCAGCTGCATGGTCCTGGGTTCGATCCTTGCCTCTCTGCTCACTGTCAGTAAGTGAGTTTTTTATATTCTACCCCTGTCCGGGCTGTATTTCTGCCCACACCTAGCCTTTCAGAACACTTCTTTAACCCAGCCAGCGGTGGATGCTTACAGAGAGCCGTAGTGCGTATGGACAATCACGCTACGCTCCGGGTGTTCCTCCAGCACTCGACCAGCAGGAGTCGCTGTTTCAGCAGTGATGAGGGGAAACTCCATCCGACCCTCCCTCCCTCAGACATGGCCATTCAGTCTTTGTAATGCCTGGCCAGGTTGGTAGCACCTCTCACACTCACAATCAGAACATCAAACTCTTAAGTCTTTACGGACCACAAAACAGTGACGTAACATAACAAATGACCAAGTGTTTTTGGAAAGTAATAAAACCCAAAAGCGCGTGTGTGTGTGTGTGTGTGTGTGTGTGTGTGTGTGTGTGTGTGTGTGTGTGTGTGTGTGTGTGTGTGTGTGTGTGTGTGTGTGTGTGTGTGCAAGTTCACAGACCCAAAACAGGGACCTTCCTATACCAAGAGAACAGAACTAACCATAACAATTGACCAAGTATTAGTGTGTGTGTGTGTGTGTGCGCGTGTGTGTGTGTGAGTTTATAGACCCATAACAGGGACCTTACTACACCAAGAGAACAGAACTGAAGGTAACAATTGATTAAGTATTTTTGGAAAGTAATGAAACCCAAAAGTGTGTGTGTGTGTGTGTGTGTGGACCCAAAACATGGACCTTACTATCCAAAGAGGACAGAATGGAACGTAACAAATGACCAAGTATTTTTGGAAAGTAATTAATGCCAAAAGCATGTTGGTGTGTGTGTGTGTGTGTGTGTGTGCGCGCGCGTGTCACCGTAAGCCGCCATGTGTGTGTGTTTCTTTTCTTTTCTTTTCTTTCACACACACTCAAAACGTCACCAAAACTGGTAAATTCCATATAAAACCAGTGAGGATTCAGGAATCAGCAGTAATGAAGGATCTTATATGAGTTCCATTACTGTTAAATGTTCTACAGGGAGGTTCTTTGTTGGTAATGAAGATCTCAGGAGGTTTTGGGTGAAGCCACGTGTGTGATCAAACTTTAGTGACTTTTAGCTCCAGGTTCCTGATCCTCTCAGTTCGCTTTTATTTAAACACACTGAATAACTCCGAACTTTCTCCTCAGAGTCTCTAAATCAGAATAAATCATAAATAAACTTACTGTGATCTGTGTGGGGGGTTAGCGCTGTGTCGGCAGTGAGGCGGTGAAAGCGGAGCTTCAGGCTGCTGGTTCCTGAACAGTGAAGTGAGTTCGGTAATGGTTTCCAGTTCCTCTCTCTTCTCTCTCTCTCCTCTCTTCTCTCTCCTCTCTTCTCTCTTCTCTCTCCGCCCCTGTAGAAGTAAGAAATCCTCTAAATGTGGAGCTCTAGGGTCGGGGATCTGATCCTCTCTCCTCTCTCTCCTGGTCCTTCCCTCTGTAATGAAGTCAGTTCAGTTCAGCCGCTCCGCTTCAGCTCAGCTCAGATAGTCAATCACTGAAACTGAAACTGCTGCTGTTGTGGCGGGAGTCCAGAAATACCACAGAATCAAACAGTAAAAACAATAAAACTAAAGTATCAGACTCAATAAGAGATAAAGTCAGATCAGATCAGACCAAACAGACTTTTATTATCACACTGAGGGAGAATCTGCAACTTTTATACACGTGTTAATAAATAGAAATATAAAGATATAAATATATATATATATATATATATATATATATACGTATATATATATATATATATATATATAAAGATGTATAAAATATTACAATAACAGTTTAAAGTTTGAGTTTTTAAATGTTCAGCACCACTAAAACATGATCATATACTGCATTATATGGTAGTCAGTTGGTATTTTATTGTACAGTGCCTTTGGGTGTCATGAAAGGCGCTTCTCAAATAAAATTTTACTATTATTATTATTATTATTATTATATTATCATTATTATTTTTATTATTATTATTATTATCATTATTATTATATTATTATTATCATCATTATGTTTATTATTATTATTATTATTATTATATTAGTATTATATTATTATTATTATATTATTATTATTATTATTATTGTATTATTATATTATTATTATTATTATTATTATATTTTTAATATCATTATTGTTTTTATTATTATTATTATTATTATAATTATATTATTAATATTATATTATTAATATTATATTAATATTATATTATTATTATTATTATATTATTGATATTATATTATTATTATTATTATTATTATTATATTGTTATCATTATTATTATTATTATTATTACATTGTTATTATATTACTATTATTAAATTATTATTATATTATTATTATTATTGTTATTATTATTATATACTGGGGTTCGATCCCCAGGCGGGGCGGTCTGAGTCCTTTATGTGTGGAGTTTGCATGTTCTCCCTGTGTCTGTGTGGGTTTCCTCCCACAGTACAGAGGCGTGTAAGTGAGGTGAACTGGAGACACTGAATAGTTCATGACTGTGTTTGATATTAAACCTGAACTGATTAATCTTGTGTAAGCAGTAACGACCCGTCCTGTCATGATGGAACCAGAGTGTAAAACATCACGTTATAATCATGATAAAAAAATATAAATACATTACAATATTTGATTTTAAAAAAATTAAATAGTACATTTTAATAGAATTTTGCTTGGACATGTTTGTGGAAATGGGTGAGATAGTGGTGTGGGAGTGGGAGTGGGTTAGTTTTGATAATTAATAGTAACTGTTTCTAACTGTTTAACCCTCACATTACACCACTAGTATGTTTATGTAATAAATAGTGCACTAGTTACAGAGCTGGTACACACTGTGTAGTACGTACACTGTTCCTATTAAGTACATGTAGAGGTCATAGTGGGAAAAGCTGAGTGTTAATTAGAGTATTAATATAATTTCTGAACATTTGCACCTCCCGGATTATAATGATTCTAAATGTACTGCTGCAGGTTAGGTACTAACTGTAATTCTGCCCTCTGTAGTCATAATTCCTATTAAAATGAGAAGATCATTCATCTGTTCTTATTTAAATCATCTTCAGCAGTTGTGAATTACTGGCAAACCGACCTCGTCAAACCAGTTTAGTTTAATTTAGTTCATTTCATCACTGTACTGGCACATTTCAGCATTTTACTCATTTTAATAATCGCCCAGAGTGTAAAATCATTCACCAGAGTTCATCAGACTTTAGAGAGGGGATGAATTTTTACCTGTGGGATGAATTTGATTATAGATGTGTACAGTATTAGAGAGGGGATGAATTTTTACCTGTGGGATGAATTTGATTATAGATGTGTACAGTATTACTGCAGGAGTGTGTTTATAGTTTCCTATTACACAGTTACTACAGTAATATAACATCACATTACTGTACAGCAAACAGTTCATGCAGGAGGATTTTATATTGTTAATTGTGTGTGTTATATTGTTTTATATTGTGTGTGTGTGTGTGTCCTGGCGCCCCATCCAGGGTGTTACTGTGTGCCTTGCGCCCATTGAAAAGCTGGGATAGGCTCCAGTGCCCCCGTGAGTGAATATAAACAAAATAGTGCTTGCTATTATACTTCTACTACTGATAATAATACGTATTAAATATTACATTAATATTAAGAGAAATGAAAATATCGATACTCTTTTACTAATATAAAAGGTCATTTCTATTATTTCTTTTCTATTATGTTTAATTCTGAAATACTTTTGACTTTAAAACTTGTTTTAAGTTCTTTTCACTTTTAATAAATACATGTTACTTTTAGTTTGATTTATTTTATTTTTATTGAGGTTTTTTCTGTATCGTGTTCTTTGGAAAGTTGATTTGCTGCTCCGTTACAGATGAACACAGTAAAGCTCCTAGGTACAATAAAAAATACCATTAAATAAAGAAAATTAATTCTTAATTATATGTTATTGATATACAGTACCAACCACACACAGAGATAAAATGATATTTTACATGTTCTTTAATTCAGCACAGTTCATTATTTCACTAAAGTCTTTTTTCTACTTTAAGTTCTTAACTCCACAGATGATTAAATTCATGATCACACCTTCAGCACCTCAGCAGGGAGGAAACATCAAAGCTTTCAGCTCAGCAATAAAGGAAAAATGTACAGAATCTCCCCCTTCGCCCCTAAACGTGGTGATTAATTAAAGTTCTGAGCAGGAACCTGCTGAACACACCGGTGACCAATTACATCAAAATCCAGCCTGAAGTTTCCTGGAGCCACCAGAGCAGCTTTAATCAACCTGAGCAGAAGATTTAATCACTTCAGGTCTGAGGAACAGCTGCTCTCCTCTTCTCTTATTAGATTTATTATTACTGAATGTTCTGATTTACACATTATTAATATTTCTCCCCCATCTAAATGTATGTTAGTTTATTCTCATAAAACACCAGCCAGTCACACCAAACCCAGTCACGTCAAACCCAGTCACGTCAAACCCAATCACGTCAAACCCAGTCACGTCAAACCCAGTCACACCAAACCCAGTCACACCAAACCCAGTCACCCCAAACCCAGTCACGTCAAACCCAGTCACGTCAAACCCAGTCACACCAAACCCAGTCACACCAAACCCAGTCACGCCAAACCCAGTCACGTCAAACCCAGTCACGTCAAACCCAGTCACACCAAACCCAGTCACGCCAAACCCAGTCACGCCAAATCCAGTCACGCCAAACCCAGTCAAGTCATCCCAGTCACGTCAAACCCAGTCACCCCAAACCCAGTCACCCCAAACCCAGTCACCCCAAACCCAGTCACTCCAAACCCAGTCACACCAAACCCAGTCACGCCAAACCCAGTCAAGTCATCCCAGTCACGTCAAACCCAGTCATGCCAAACCCAGTCAGAAGTTTTGTGTTAAAGTCAGTTACAAAAAGACCCAAAGCAGCAGGTTATTAGTTCTTGATAATCCTGATAAACAAGTAAATACATAAATTAGTTTTAAATGATTTAAGGGCCAGTGATGGCTCAGTGGTTAAGGTACTGGACTAGTAAACAGAAGGTTCCTGGTACAAGCCCCGCCACCACCAAGTTGCCACTGTTGGGTCCCTGAGCAAGGCCCTTAACCGTCAATTGCTCATCGTGT
>NC_085995.1:41633818-41658818 GCF_030014385.1 Trichomycterus rosablanca
ATTTGGGTCAATAAAACCAATAAACATTAAATCAAATTGTTTTATTTTTACTCACAATCGCAATCATTTGTACTGTGTAAAAAATCCAGGAAGAAAATATTAATGAACTGAATATAACAGTAAGGTGGTGCAGCAGGCTAACACACCAGCACATCAGGTCTGAGCCCCAGCTGTGCTGCCATCCTGGCCGGGTACTCAGCAGACATTTCTGGCCTTCACCGCTGCTGCAACAGCGACACCTACTGTCTGGTTCAGGGATTGTCGGGGGGGGGGGGGGGGGGGGGCACGCTGAGTGAGTACCGTGTTTATTGACATTTAGCAGACGCTTTTATCTTCAGCGACCTTTCGGTTACTAGTCCGGTACCTTATGTCGGAGGGACCGGACATAACCGGCGAGACACCATCAACCCTCCATCAAGGCTCCAATTGGATAAAAAAGGGGTGAAAATTCTTTACAGACTAGAGTTAAGGTTTAAACCCAGGTTCCCAGATCCCTGAAGCTTTGCAGCATCCACACTACCTGCTGCACTGCCATGTTTTACATTTACATTTACATTTACATTTTCGGCATTTAGCGACGCTTTTATCCAAAGCGACTTACAGCACTGTGACAGTCTACAGTCTACAGCAATTGAGGGTTAAGGTCCTTGCTCAAGGGCCCAACAGTTTGCAACCTGGCAGTGGTGGGGCTTAAACCAGCGACCTTTTGGTTACTAGTCCAGTACCTTAACCAGTAGGCTACACCTGTGTTCCCCCATACGTGCTGAGATTTACAGGTGTGAGGAGGCAAGTACTGACCTGCAGTTCTTATCAGCAAGCGAGGACCAGGTGCTGCCAGCAGAGGTGGCCTGAGTGCACGGGGGACATGAGTATGTCCAAACATGGGTCCTGAAATTCATTCTGGTCACCGCCTGTAAGTGTTTGTGTTTCCTCCGGGTCCTCTAGTTTCACCCATGTCTCAGAAACATGCGGAAGGTGGATTGGCTGCTCTACACTGTCTCTGTGTGAGTGAGGATGTCTTGTGCCCAGTGTTTCGGCGTGGCCCCTGATCCACTGTGACCTTGACCTATCTCTGTTTTACAGCTCATCAGCCAGAAAACATCAGATGTTATTTCTAATGTGTGAAGTCAAAATGAAACAGACAGATTAGAGACTGAGATCCTGTCAGAGCACCAACCAATCCACCTGCTGCATGATCACACTGACGGGCACGGAACACAGAGACCTGAATTTATTATAATTATACAGAAATACATCAATACAAACACCAATCAGACAATTATATATTATATTATAACCATTTAGTTATAAAGAACATCAATTTATTTGAATTAATTCCAGTTTTAACAGTAAATAAAAGTAAATAAAACAGATTCTCACCGGCTAATACAAACACCTTCACTTCACTGTTCTACTGTATTCTTGTAGAAATACATCTTTCATTTCTAACACGTGTAAATACAATAAAATAAAATAAAGAATAAAGTTGTTAAATTAGCCGGTTAGCTCGGTAACTCGGTTTGTTTTGATGTTTGCAGATCGTTACCATGGAAACAGCAAAGCCGCTTTTCATTGGTCCAAACTGAACACGTGACGTCCGAATACTAACGGTCCTGATCAATACTATCAAACACTGTGATATAAGTAATATATATATATAAATACATGTTTATAATTAAATGTAGATGTTTTAGAAATGAATATCAAACATAATGTGGAGATTTACCTGTAATCTACACCATTAATTCTGGCAAATACAGCATGATATGATTATAAATGTATATAAATACTGTATTCATGTATTTTTAACTATTTAGATTATTTAAATAAATAAGTATTTCAATTGTCCTTGTTATTGTGCAACTTTTGTCTGTTTTAATCCCTTTTATGTACTATTTTAATTTAAATACCAAAATAATTATTCTTATATGTTTTACATTTACATTTTCGGCATGTAGCAGACGCTTTTATCCAAAGCGACTTACAGTATACAGTCTAAGCTATTGAGGGTTAAGGGCCTTGCCCAAGGGCCCAACAGTGGCAACCTGGCAGTGGTGGGGTTTGAACCAGCGACCTTATGATTACTAATCCAGTATCTTAACCACTAGGCTTTAACTGCTCTTTTATTATGAAATATATGATATATATATAATATAATATGACATATTTTATAATATATTATATTATTATAGTGCATTAAACATTGTGTTGACTTCAAATCAGAACAGTGATAGCTCAGCGGTTAAGGTACTGGACTAGTAATCAGAAGGTTGCTGGTTGTTGGACCCCTGAGCAAGGCTCAGACTGCATTGTATTTGCTCACTGTGGATAAAAGTGTCTGATTAGTACAATAAACATTTGGAGCATTTAGCGGACAATTTTATTGCAGACGCAATTGAGGGTTAAGAGCATCGCTCAAGAGCCCAACAATGGCAACCTGGTGCTGGTGGGGCTTAAATCAGCAACCTTCTGATTAATCTATGTAAATCTTATGTAAAATGTGATGTGTATGTAACATTTCTTAGCTGAATAGAAATTAAAGTTTAAAGTTTAATTGTTTTGTGTTATTCAGCATTTGTAAAGGAGTTACATTAAACACAAAACAACATAAAACATCACACAAACATTAATACAGTCTGAGCTACAATAATCCCGTCTTTAACAGCTTCAGGTGTTTTTGTTTGTTCGTTGTTTGGTTTGTTTCTTTCTCTTGACGGTTTGGGTCACATTGCTCTCAGAATTTAGGAATATTTACCTGTGGAATATTTCTAGTCCCACTGACCTTCACACAATTCTAAAACATTAACAGAGTGTTCATTCTATCATTAAATTCTGATTTAAATTCTAAACCCCCCCCCCAAAACTGAGTACAATTCCTCTGCTGTATCACCATCCCCACACTGGCAGAGGAGAGCCACAGACTAGCATCTCCCCTCTCATATGTGTGTAAAGCTTCTGCCCACTGCTTTAGATTAAGTATGTTAGTGGCCCATTTAGACAAAATTTAAGATTTGACAGTTTGGCTTGGGATTGGTGTTTTCATTTGTTTCATATTTTGTCAACCAACAGCAGTGCCTGAACTTAAAAATGCTATTTTGACTTTATAGGCACAAATTCTCATAAACACACTCACAATTTTGTGGGAAACTCTATATGATTTTCCATGAGTTTGGAAAGGAATGTCCAGAAGACTCATGGTCAGGTCTTTATAGACTTTCAGCCATATATTGTACATTAAAGTACAGTACATTTGATGGAATCTTGGATTAATTTAAATGTACTCTTAATAATATATGAAGTTAAGTAAATAATAATAATAATAATAATAATAATAATAATAATAATAAAATAATAATAATATTTTTTTTAAATAATAATAATAATAAAATAATAATAATAAAATAATAGTAATAATAATAACAATAATAAAATAATAATAATGAAATAATAAAATAATAATAATAAAATAAAATAAAATATTACAACATTAACAAAAATAATTAACAATAATAATAACAATAATAATAATAATAATAATAATAATAATATCAACATTAATAAAAATAATAATAATAATAATAATAACATTAATAACAATAATAATAATAATAATAATAACATTAATAATAATAATAATAATAATAATAATAATAACATTAATAATTAACATTAACATTAACATTAACGATTATAATAATATAATAACAGCAACATTAATAATAATAACATTAATAATAACATTAATAATAACATTAATAATAACATTAATAATAATACCAACAACAACATTAATAATAATAATTATAACAATAATAATAATGGCAATAATAAATGTACATTATATTCATTCCTCCAAAATGGGGATTTGTATGTGAGCGTATCTGGCAACCCGTGGTTAGCGTGTAGTCTGTGTGTGTGAGTTGTTAGCCTGCTGCTAAAATAAAATGCCACCTAAAGGTAAAGGAGGTAAAGGTGCCAAGGGTGAGTAGTGAGTTGTAATTAAAACATGTTTAATAATATTAATACCTCATTATTGTTATTAATTAATTATATTTTGTTAATGTTATTTTCTCAAGACAATTAGGTAGCTAGCTGGCTAGCAGGCTAAGTAGCTCAGGTACAGTTAGCCGGTGCTAACACTGATTAAAGCTAATGTTTACATTCATGCTTTAATCTTTCATTGAAAATCACTTTTATTTATTTTAATGCATTTTTCCCACAGTTATTTGCACCTCTTTATTTATTTAGTACTTTGTTTGAGTATCCTTTAAGAAAACAGCTCTGAGTCTTCTACAGTATAATAATAATAATAATAATAATAATAATAATAATTAATGAGACATTAAACACTTAGGATGGGATCTGAGATCTGAGATCATTCCTCCATACAGAATATCTCCACATCCTTCAGGTTCTGAGGTCCATGCCCTTGGTCTCTCCTCTTCAGATCATCTCCCAGGGTCTCTGTAGGGTTCTGGATCAGGATACTGGGATTATTGGGTCAGAACCTCAATTCTGTGGTCACTAAAGTACTTGTGTTTGGTTCTAAGGTTTTTTTTTGCTCATCATTCTGCTAAAATATCCAACCACGGCCCAGTCTAAGCTTTGATTTAACATCTACTGGTACTTGATGGAGTCCAAGATGCCATGAATCCAAACAGAGCAGCCAGACGTGACAGATCCTCCACCACACTTCACAGTGGGATGAGGTATAGGTCAGAGCTTGAGTTCATTCCTTGACAGTAGAAACCTTTCCATAATACTTCTGGTCATGCAGATATTTTGACCCCAAGACCTTACTGGTGTCTATAATTGACCCAACTGGGGACCTTGATAACATTTCTAGCCACTCGCAGCATCCTCCTCACCGTGTGTGTGTGTGTGTGTGTGTGTGTGTGTGTGTGTGTGTGTGTGTGTGTGTGTGTGTGTGTGTGTGTGTGTGTGTATGTGCGTTTGTGTGTAAGTGTGTGTGTGTGTGTATGTGCGTTTGTGTGTAAGTGTGTAAGTGTGTGTGTGTGTGTGTGTGTATGTGTGTATGTGCGTATGTGTGTATGTGCGTTTGTGTGTGTGTGTGTGTGTGTGTGTGTGTGTGTGTGTGTGTGTGTGTGTGTGTGTGTGTGTGGTCAGTACGTGGTCAGTACAGACCTGCTTCCTCCTCCAGAATGATTCTGAACATCTCAAGCTGCTGTAATCTCCATCATTATCCCTCTGATGGTGGAAATCATTTCAACTCTTTATTAGTTTCTGATTTGTGCATCTCAGTCACCTCTTGTAGAACATCACTGATGTATTTTAGGCTTTTTCTCAATTAGGTCCCTGTGTCACCTCAGATTTATACCCCGGTAAAATCAGACATCGTGTTTCTAATCACTCAGGTGAACTTTTAAACATGAAGTATGAATTGTAGAAGGATACAGGATGTTTTGTTGATATTTTCCAGGTTGTATTTTGTCTCTGTATGTTTGATGGTGGTTGTACTGGTTCTATAACTGACTGTACTGGGGGAACTGGGTTAGTTAATGTGCTGTAAGTAAACAGGGATGATTTATTTATTTGATCAGGTGGTGACAGCGGAGACTCGGACAAAAAGGAGAAAGCACAGAAAGGAGGGACGGCAGTAAAGGTAAACCTTCACTACAATGTCTATCATCTAGGTGCTCTTACAGGTGTACAATTACTGACTGTTACCCATCTGTTTAGCACACAGTTTGTAACCCCCCTTTACTCATGTATTAATAATTAAAGCCCTGACTGGAGCTGGATCATGTTTAAGCTCAGCAGGAATGATTGATGAATGACTAGCACCAGGTACTTGGATGAGATCAGTTGGTACCTGAAGCTTCTCTGTAAACAACCCAGCAGTTTAAAATCTCTGTACATTCTCATCTGTAATAAACAAAGTGTGAATATTATTTATTTATAATGAATAAAACAGTGTAAGCTCTGCAGACGTCACATTCATGACGTCTGTGTCACTCTGTTATCATATTTATAAATATTTCTTCCCCAGATTTATCTTTGACGTGAAAATGAAAAAAAAAAAAAAAAACAGAACATTTTGGCAATTACAGCAATTATTTATGCTATTATTAATTTTTGTATTATTATTATTAATGTTGTTGTTATTATTATTATAATAAATTTTATTGTTACTATAATAATAATAATAATTATTAGTAGTATTATTATTAATGTAATCTTTATTATTATTATTATAATTATTAATTCGATTATTATTATTTTAATTCTATTATTATTATTAATTCTGTTATTATTATAGATTTTATTGTTGTTGTTGTTGTTATAATTATTAATTCTATTATTATTAATTCTATTATTATTGATATTATTTTTATTGTTGTTGTTGTTGTTGTTGTTGTTGTTATTATTATTATTAATTTTATTATTATTATTATTATTATTATAAATATTAATTCTATTATTATTATTATTAATATTTTTATTATTGTTGTTGTTTTGTTGTTATTATTATTATTATTATTATTATAAATATTAATTATATTATTATTATTATTATAAATATTAATTCTATTATTATTATTATTATTATAAATACTAATTATATTATTATTATTTATAATTATTATTATTATAAATATTAACTTTATTATTATTATTATTATTGATATTATTATTATTATATTTAATTATATTATAATTATTATTGTTATATTATTATTATTATTATCATTATTATTATTATCATTGTTATTATTATCATTATTATTACTGTTATTATTATTATTGATATTTTTATTATTATTTTTAATTCTATTATTATTATTATTGATATTTGTATTATAATTATTATTGTTATATTATTATTATTATTATTATCATTATTAGTATTATCATTGTTATTATTATCATAATTATTACTGTTATTATTATTATTGATATTTTTATTATAATTATTATATTATTATTTTTATTATCATTTATTATTATTATTATTGATATTTTTATTATTATTATTGATATTTTTATTATTACTGTTATTATTATTATTATTAGTGTTTCCATGATATCGAGAGGTAGACGGTGGCTAACAGTGTGTCATTAATCTGAAACGTTAAACCCGTTCTGTGTGATTAATGTAATTGATGTAATTGAGTGGAGCAGAATATAATACTGGCAGGATTATTGTTGTGTTCCATAATAACATCAGTCTGTCGCGTTTACTGAACATAAACATTTAGATTAAATCTGTAGATCTGATCTGAGACCTCTGACGTGATCTGATTGGATCAGACGTGATCTGATGAGTTTAGCAGTGATCTGATTGGATCAGACGTGATCTGATGATCTCAGATGTGATCTGATTGGCTGATTGTGTTGTGTACCTGTGCAGGTGCGTCACATCCTGTGTGAGAAACACGGTAAGTGTATGGAGGCGATGGAGAAGCTAAAATCTGGAGTGCGCTTCAGTGAGGTGGCATCACAGTACAGCGAGGACAAAGCCAGACAAGGGGTGAGAGAACATACAAAACCACACACACCCACCATACAGTCACTGTAGGGCCAAACTGCATTCCAGCAGGGGTGTTGGGTTCACCTTTATTATAGACGGGTACATCCAAACAGATCAGTCCTGAATGAAGCCTAAATAGAGCTCTACTGAAAACAGTTTAGGGAAGGTCCGGTGGTTCCTGCTCTGCACCAGTAGATGGTGTTATTAGACCTGCTCTTGCAGACATTATTCTGGTTTATCACCATCCGCATTTTTACTGCGTTTTACAGCGTTTACCCTGCAAGAGTCAGTCTGCACCCTGCGTAGCACCAACGGGTTTTGCTATATGATGCCTTTAGATCTTTACTACCCCACCACAATGTTTAGATGTTCTGGTGCTCGGGCTGTTTGCTCTGTGTGTGCAGTTTGTTTGATGTTATTAAAACTCTTTGTCCTGTTTTATGCTCCATTGTGCAGCAAAACATCGAGGCTCCAACCGACTGTGTTATGTAAACAAGCATCAACATGCAGGTTCCTGTATAGAATCAGCTCATCTTTATTACCCCCCCCCCCCCCCCCCCCCCCCCCAGCACAATGAGCATTAATTACAATGGCCGTGTGTGTCTTTCACACATGATTGGGGTAACACTCCAATGACGGCGTTGTATGATGGTGAGAGATGTACTCTCAGGCCCCCTCCCCGGTTCAGAGATGGTCGTTCCCTCTTCACGTAAATGGCCTCTTTGACTCCACGTTCAAACCAGCGTTCCTCCTTGTCAAGGATCTGCACATCTTCATCATTAAATGAGTGGCCGCTGGCTTGCAGCTGAGTGTAAACCGCCGAGTCCTGGCCAGAAGAGGTCGATCTTCTATGTTGGGCCGTCTGTTTCGCCAGTGGCTGTTTAGTTTCCCCGATGTACAGTTCCCGGCAATCCTCCCAGCACCTAACAGCATACACTACGTTACTCTGTTTGTGTCGAGGAACCCGGTCCTTAGGGTGAACTCATTTCTGCTGTAGGGTGTTCTGGGGTTTGAAAGCAACTGAAACCCGGTGTTTGGAGAATATCCGTCTCCATTGTTCCGATACTCCCGCCACATACAGAATCACCACCGCGCTTAGACCGCGGTTGTTCTTCTCCTCCCTTCGATCCACTGGAGCTGTGTTTGGGCATTTTTCCCGCTTTCCCGCATTTTTCCCGCCAGCGGCCACTCATTTAATGATGAAGATGTGCAGATCCTGGACAAGGGGGAACGCTGGTTTGAACGTGGAGTCAAAGAGGCCATTTACGTGAAGAGGGAACGACCATCTCTGAACCGGGGAGGGGGCCTGAGAGTACATCTCTCACCATCATACAACGCCGTAATAGGAGCTATACCCAAATCATGTGTGAAAGACACACACGGCCATTGTAATTAATGCTCATTGTGAATTACATATGGACCTGATCACCGGTTCCATTGTTATGCAGTGGGCAGTGATCGGTCGTTATGCAAATCAACTGCATATAAGGTCGGGGTATTCAACACCAGCTCAGACTGAAGAAGTCGCTCGGATTGAGTGACGAAACGTTTCTCTACAACAAACTTGTGTCCAGATGAACTGATTCAACTTTGTGGATTTGTGTTAATGGATTATTGAGCATGCATCAACACACCACAGTTTTAGCTTACTAAGCTAACACAGCGCTAGCACGCCAGCTAACGTCTCCCTCCGTGTACCGAAAACACTTAAACTGTCCCTGACGCCCCAATATACAAATAACCCACACTCGTATAATTACACCTTTATACAGATTACACATCAACCAGAATGTATTTGCATGTGAAGAGAACTCTGTTGGTTGCTCCGCATCGATTCGTCCGCCATGTTTGTAGTTTTCTGTGAGTAAAGTCGTGCCGCACTGAATGCTGGGATTGATCTTCAGCGCTGAGGAGGCGTCGGACACTCCCTCGTCATTCAGTCAGATCATCACTCAGAATTAAGAACCTCAGTAGGAGCATTTTAAGGGAGCTAAGGATTTAGACACGCCCTCTTCTCGGGAGTGTAGAATGATGGGAAATGTGTCCGTGTAGAGGGAGAGCTAGGTCATAGAGTTTCACACAGACCCCTGTGAGTTGTCAGTTTTTCTGGGAAGGCTTTTCACATGATTGTGAAGTGTGTCTGTGAGAATTTGTGCCCTTGTAATTTAAAGAGTGTTGCCCTGGCTGATCACCATGTGCCCTGGTACTGCCCAGTGCCACCTCAGTCTAAACAAGCCCAGGATCAGTGCAGGGTAAATAAAGCAGCTGATCGTGGTAACATGATGACTGTGTTATTCAGAGCTCTGCGGATGTGACGCTCGTACCCAAACCCGTCACCATTATCAATATTATTAAATTATTATCACCTTTATTATTAAATTATTATTAATCCTCTGTGACTCAGTGAGTCAGACTAATTAATACATAATTAATACACCTGCCTGGTTAGCCGTCAGCTCCTCACACACCCTTATTCTGTATTTAGTCAGAATTTTATCTGTTTATCTGTTACGCATCACTTCCTCCATCATGGAAATAAAGAGCTGCTGATCTCTGCTGATCTTTCACCCCGGATTATTTTAGAACATCTTTACCCTCATATCAGCTCATCTACACCATACCTGCTTTATCTGCCTTCTGTTCATTCATCTGTTGTTCATAGATAGATAGATAGATAGATAGATAGATAGATAGATAGATAGATAGATAGATAGATAGATAGATAGATAGATAGATAGATAGATAGATAGATAGATAGATAGATAGATAGATAGATAGATAGATAGATAGATAGATAGATAGATAGATAGATAGATACTTACTTCATTTATCCCAAAGGAGATTTAATTACATTAAAAGCTTTAACACCGGTGTTGTTCTGTTGCACTATAGTTTATAGCGTGACACCCTATGACCCCTGTTCAACTGCATCAAGGGTTCAGTATTGTTCCTTTGTTAAACGAGCTACATCTGCAAAGAAATGCTTCAGAAATAGGCTTAACATTTGATTAGGCTCTCTTGGAAGTTCATGAAACTTGGAAAGCATGAGTCTACTCTCCAGATCCCTTCTGATCCCTGGGTAACAGTGCACTACTTCACTGTCCTAGTAGGTCACTGGTTCGAGCCCTGAGCAAGGCCCTAATTCTCAAGGTTTGCATTGTATTCAGTCACAGCTGAGTTGCTTTAGATAAAAAGAAGCTTCTAAATGCTGTAAAATGTTTAATGTTGTAAATAAATACAGTGAATTGGTAGAAGACAGTTAACAGAATTGTTACGTTACACTTAATTGAGCTCTATTGAAGATCATGGATCATTTAAGACGTGTCAAACTCGAGGCATGTTATGTGGCCCGCGAGAGCTTAAAAGACGTATGATTGTCTTAAAATACACGGTAAAATCCTACATAATCTGCATCTCCCACAATGCATGCTGATTTTGTGTCCCGCCACTAGATGTCGGTGTTTCTACAGCAGCGTATTAACTGAGACGGTTTTCCAACAAGTGATGCTGAGAAATATTTACAAATCATCCCAAAATGTACAAGAAGAGAAAACTGAAGCAGAAGGAGGAAATTTAATAAAAGATGTAAAAGTGAAAACAAGTTTGTGCTTCAGGAAGAGAAAGCGGTGCGTCTCTTGTGTTAGGAGGCGTGTCTGTGGTAAAGGAGAACAATATACAGTGTATCACGAAAGTGAGTACACCCCTCACATTTCTGCAAATATTTCATTATATATTTTCATGGGACAACACTATAGACATGAAACTTGGATATAAGTTAGAGTAGTCAGTGTACAGCTTGTATGGTAGTGTAGATTTACTGTCTTCTGAAAATAACTCAACACACAGCCATTAATGTCTAAATAGCTGGCAACATAAGTGAGTACACCCCACAGTGAACATGTCCAAATTGTGCCCAAATGTGTCGTTGTCCCTCCCTGGTGTCATGTGTCAAGGTCCCAGGTGTAAATGGGGAGCAGGGCTGTTAAATTTGGTGTTTTGGGTACAATTCTCTCATACTGGCCACTGGATATTCAACATGGCACCTCATGGCAAAGAACTCTCTGAGGATGTGAGAAATAGAATTGTTGCTCTCCACAAAGATGGCCTGGGCTATAAGAAGATTGCTAACACCCTGAAACTGAGCTACAGCATGATGCCCAAGGTCATACAGCGGTTTTCCAGGACAGGTTCCACTCGGAACAGGCTTCGCCAGGGTCGACCAAAGAAGTTGAGTCCCCGTGTTCGGCGTCATATCCAGAGGTTGGCTTTAAAAAATAGACACATGAGTGCTGCCAGCATTGCTACAGAGGTTGAAGACGTGGGAGGTCAGCCTGTCAGTGCTCAGACCATACGCCGCACACTGCATCAACTCGGTCTGCATGGTCGTCATCCCAGAAGGAAGCTGACGCACAAGAAAGCCAGCAAACAGTTTGCTGAAGACAAGCAGTCCAAGAACATGGATTACTGGAATGCCCTGTGGTCTGACGAGACCAAGATAAACTTGTTTGGCTCAGATGGTGTCCAGCATGTGTGGCGGCACCCTGGTGAGAAGTACCAAGACAACTGTATCTTGCCTACAGTCAAGCATGGTGGTGGTAGCATCATGGTCTTGGGCTGCATGAGTGTTGCTGGCACTGGGGAGCTGCAGTTCATTGAGGGAAACATGAATTCCAACATGTACTGTGACATTCTGAAACAGAGCATGATCCCCTCCCTTCGAAAACTGGGCCTCATTGCAGTTTTCCAACAGGATAATGACCCCAAACACAACCTCCAAGATGACAACTGCCTTGCTGAGGAAGCTGAAGGTAAAGGTGATGGACTAAACCCAATTGAGCACCTGTGGCGCATCCTCAAGTGGAAGGTGGATGAGTTCAAGGTGTCTAACATCCACCAGCTCCGTGATGTCATCATGGAGGAGTGGAAGAGGATTCCAGTAGCAACCTGTGCAGCTCTGGTGAATTCCATGCCCAGGAGGGTTAAGGCAGTGATAATAATGGTGGTCACACAAAATATTGACACTTTAGGCACAATTTGGACATGTTCACTGTGGGGTGTACTCACTTATGTTGCAGCTATTTAGACATTAATGGCTGTGTGTTGAGTTATTTTCAGAAGACAGTAAATCTACACTGCTATACAAGCTGTACACTGACTACTCTAAGTTATATCCAAGTTTCATGTCTATAGTGTCGTCCCATGAAAAGATATAATAAAATATTTGCAGAAATGTGAGGGGTGTACTCACTTTTGTGATACACTGTAAATGTAGATATACGTTATACATGTACAGAATCAATTTGGCATTTTGACTCCAAACACAGAGCTAGATATGCTAGAAGAATTAAAAGACGACTGCAATCACAGCAGGATACGTTACAATAGACCCTTGAGGGCCACCATGATGCAGACGTGGCCCTCGGTGAGAATGAGTTTGACACCCCTGGTTTAAGGTTTTGGGTATATATTTACACCTGCCTGGGGTTTGGAGACTGAACATGTTTATTATATTAAACCCCATTAAGATTTTGTTGTTCATTTACGTATTAAACTTTAGTCTTTACATTAATCTGTTACTGTATTAAAGTCAAACAGAAAAAAGCAATTAGCACCAGGTACTTTTATTAGACAAGTTTACTTTATTAGAATTACAGATATAGATTTAGCTTAGCACTGATGCTAATTCACATTATTAAACTGATTCAACAATTCAACTTACAAACACATGATCAAAATCATATTAAAATCATCAAACTTCATATTTTAAGGACGTTATGATGTCAGTGACTGCACTGAGCGAGGTTTATCCTTTATATTATATATAAATAAAAGTAAAAATGTTTATTAGGAACGACTGAGCTGTTATCTGTTGTGTGGCAGGATCTGTTTTCAGACTTTGTTGGAACACGATCACTGATTTATTTACTTGATTGGATGATGAGAGGCTTTATAATCTCCAAAGAGTCCGAACACCCAATCAGACATGGTGATTTGTTTCTTTACCTTTGTCAGGGAGACCTGGGCTGGATGACCCGAGGATCGATGGTGGGACCGTTTCAAGATGCTGCGTTTGCGTTAGCAGTCAGCACGATGGATAAGCCAGTATACACAGACCCTCCGGTCAAGACAAAGTTCGGCTACCACATCATCATGGTCGAGGGCAAAAAGTGACCTCTGTACCTGACCACATCACACGGCTTTTCTCTTTTAGCTTGTTTTGCAGCGTATTCATTTTTCTTACAATAAACGTCAGCCATTTTAAAGCGTGTACATAAAAGACAATAAAACACAGTGAATTAAGATCATTTTGTGTGGTTTTACTTTTAATTACTTATAAATAATGAACTGTATGCTGTGGAAGAGAAGACTGGCAGGAATGTTAAAGGCTAAAGTGATTTTGATTTCTGAATTGATTGTGTTTATATATTTCAGAATTGAATTGGTTTGGTTTGAATGTGAAGTGAAGAGTTGGGTGGGAGTCTAAAAGACAAGAATTAAGGATTGTGTTGGTTTATATGCACTAAGAAGCTCAGAGACGGATAACTCCGGCTTTTATCAGTGGGTGTGGCCAAAACAATTACATTCAGTAATTACGAGGAGTGTCCACATACCTTTGACCATATAATGTAGATAAACCGGCATTGTGCTTTATTGATCCTTGAAGAGAATGTGTTTGAATACAGGAACATTCCAAACTCCAGCTCTAACTAGGACACCTAGTGTTACCGTGTCGAGTGTTTATACCAGTCAGAACTAACTGCTGGTTAATAATAAGTTAAATCCAGTAAATAAATCCAGTGCATGTTATGAAATGTGGGAGTGTTGTGGTTAAATAATGGTGTAGAAATGTGTACAGGGTGGTACAGCTCCTAAAGTGAGTGCTGCACAGCATTGTAGTTCAAGGTAACCTGGGTTTGATCCTCACCATGGTCACGGTGTGAGTAGTTTTTCATGTTCTTACTCAAGTCTCTGTGGGTTCTGTCTGTTCTCTAGATTCCTACACCACATTGGCACTGGGTGTTTGTAAGTGAATATGTTCTTTGCCCCACAGTAGATCCTGTCCAAAGTGCATTTCTGCCTTTCATCTGGTGATTCTGAGTGGTGCTGGGTGATAACTCTGTGATAATTGGACATTCCGTTCATTAGTAGACACTCATTTTTATCAGTCGTGCCACCTTCACCTCTCCATGTGACATTTGAAACGTCACCACAACCTTTTACCTGCTTTACACACCAATATCAAATTATAACTCCTATACAAATAAATATATAACCTACAAGTCAAGGAGCAGCGGAAATCACTAATCAACCAGGTCTGATTCATCCTGGAACTCTTATCACTGATCTCAGATAAGTTCTGTTTTTACTCAGTTTAGATCAGTCCATCCAGATTTCCACATGACATTGTTGATCAGAAATAAGTCGACTCATTTTACTAGCAGCACTAACCATAGAGTGATGCTGGAATTTGAATACTCACCCTGTTTTTCTTATAAATGTGCTACAGAATAGTTTCCTTCCTCTGGAGCGTTTAGGTGAAATGGATGAATAGAAATGTGACCATCACAGGGTTTGTAATGTTGGGCAAATGATTTTGAAAATTTAAGTAGGATATGAAGTGGATTTACGTTTATAGGTGCAGCATTTAGTGGCTGTTCTTCAGAATGACTGTGTTCTCAGTAAATATTTTCTGTAGAAAATAGACACCAGTCTAAGAACACAAATTTGATAAATTCCTGTTAGAAGAACAATTTTATGTAAATAAGGAGATGATGGTAAGTGCAGGTTTCTTAGTAAGAGTTGAAAAGTTGAAAATAGCCTTGATGCTCGTCCTCCTTGAATCTGAAAAGGTGGCTCAAGACAAGCCAGATTTGTACTTTGTACTCTTAGTGCTCTAAGGTAAGTCAGGGCTGTTTTTGGTAGATTTTTTTTTGCATTTTTGTAGTCAATCAATATAGTCTTGAATTGAATGTGGGCAGTTATAGCAAGCCAGTGAAGAGAGAGCCATGGTGGGGTGATGTGGAAGCTCTTGGGTAGATTGAAAACCTTGCAGAAGTCTGATGGTGGACATGGAGAGACCCACCAGGAGAAAGTTGCAGTAGTCCGGCTTCAAAATGATAAAAGACTGACCAAGAAGCTGAGCAGCTTTCATTGGGAGGAACGTCCGATTCCTCTGGATGTTGTAGACAGAAGCTGCGCGATAGCAGACTTTACTAGGGTGACCACACGTCCGCTTGTTCCCGGACAGGTCCTCTTTTTGGACCTAAAAAATGCGTCCAGCCAGGATTTATAAATCACCAAAAATGTCCAGGCTTCGGCTTCTGTAGTCTGTGTGCGCTATTCTCTGTGTGTTTGTGCACTGATTTCACTTTTCTGTTTAGGTCCCACCTTCTCGCACTTCTCTTAAAAATGCCCAAACAAAAATATTCACAGTCAAGTTACAGTAAATTTCTGTGTTTTTGTTTCGGTCGGGATCCTCGGGAAGCAGAATGCACGACCTGCAAAGTGTTAAATAAAGGTGCCACTTCAGCAAAACACAAAACTGAAGCTAAAGGAGAGAGATCAGCAGGTCTCTCTATTACTATTTTATGAGATCAGGTAAAACAGAAGATGGAGTTTTTGCATTTCACAGCAGCTATAGAACAATTGATGCAACCCCATCACCCCACCGAAACCTCCACCTAGTGCGGGTCTCCATCTGGCTCATGCTGCCATCATGCCAAGTGTCTTTTTGTTTTGAAAACCAAAATATGGTCACGTTAGGCTTTTCATAACCACAGAGATTTCATATATTTTAGCCAGGTGTGACTGGAGTGTTAACAAGCGTAATGTAATACCTCAAGGAATAAAATCAGCTCTATTTTACTATAGTAAAGATTAAAATGATGAGCTGACATGATAAAGTATGAACCACACAACCTGAGGTGAAGTGCTTTAATAAATGAATGAATGAATGAATGAATGAATGAATGCCCTTATTGTCATTGTTTAAAAAAACACAACATAATTTTCTGTGTAACTCCAAGAAACATTATATTAACATCATATTGTGGGTCTGGTCAAGTAACGAATATACATCTGTGTGTCCAGCAGCATGTAAAGAACAGGATATTGTGTAATCTTGATGTGTTCATGTGTGATTAATTCAGTATTTATTTATTTAGTTATTATGATTTTAACATCATGTTTTACACTCTTTGGTTCTGGACAATTTAGTGTCTCCACTTCACCTCACTTGCACCTCACTTGTCTTTGTACTGTGGGAGGAAACCCACACAGACACGGGGAGAACATGCAAACTCTACACAGAAAGGACCCAGAATGCTCCACCTGGGGATTGAACCCAGGACCTTCTTGCTGTAAGGTGAAGTGCTACCCACCGAGCCACCCAATTATTATAGTTAAGCTTAAAATGATGAGCTGACATGATGAAGGATGAACCAACACAACCTGAGGTGAAGTGAGGTGAGGGGCTTTAACATCATATTTACACCTGTGTGTCCAGCAGCATGTAGAGAAGAGGATCTTGTGTAATGTAGATGAGTTAATGTGTGATGAATGTATAAAGATGATTAATAATCCTGATCTGTGTGTTTAGATGATCGGGTTTATCATTAAAGTGACTCAGATCCGCATCACAGCCGCATTTGAAACCTCCACGACCGTCCTGCTCTCCTCTGATTGGCTGAGAAAGATGGAGTCAGATGACGTCAGCGCGGCTGCCTGACGTGACTGGGAGAGGTAACTCTCGGTCATTCAGAGAGTGTCGCGAGCGCCGGCACGCTGAGAGCTTCACATCCTGACGGTGAGCGCGGCTTTATTTCTCATTATTATTAACATTATTCAGCTCTAAAATCACTCAGTTGATCAGTTTCAGTCAGATATGAGCTTATTATCAGTGCTGGCTTTGATACGGGCTGTGAGGTGAGGTTTAAATGAGAGAAGTTTGTCAGGCTGAGGCGGCGTAATTATAAAGGATGTGCTGTTAGCTTTCATGCTAATAATTTACCTCAGCTGAGGAGACAGGATGACCGATTTCAATCGAGTTTATTTAATTATTAAATATATAAATATATATGTGTATAATGTTATTCTCGGTTAGATAAGGAGCTTCTTTCTCTCAGTCATGTGATGATGATGATGATGATGATGATGATGATGATGGTACACTGAGCGATAACCGCCGACCGTCGCGCATCCTAAACCACCGTCTTTAGTCGTGACGATCAGTCGTGGTCAGTCAGTGACTGATGTAACCCAGATACGACCACACCACACACACAAGCAGTAATTTAACATCCCAGTCTCTCCTTATACATTATAAAACAATGAATATCCGCCTGCATCAGTGTGGAATAAGGTGCAGATCCAGGGTTACAGCTCCACATGTATCTGTGTTTATCTGGATTCTCCTCCCTGTTTCACTTTTAAACTTGTGTTACAGCTCCAGCTTCTGAGAAATGGTGAGAATCAGAATCAGCTTCTCCCAGAGTCTAAAATGCTTCTGGTTCAAAATAAAGCTTAACGTGGTTTAATGTAGTAAAAGAAGGAGACAGGAGCACTAAACTTCTCTTCATTATTACTGCTCATAAGTTCCTCCACTAATCACATTCCTCACTCGCTGTTTTACTACAGTAAGTCACGGTAAAAGCGGTTTTGTCACTTCTCGTGTGAATGCGCCGGTGCTGAAGGGAATACGGTATTCCAACATCGAGCATCTCCAGCATTAAGAAGCGTCAGGAAGCAATAAAGAAGTAAAACTAAAGTGCAGCTTTTATTGTATTTTTATTGATGTGTAACTGTTAGTAATTGTATTTCAGTGTGTTTATATTATATTTGTGTTATTTTCAGTGTTTAAGTGTCAAAAACAACCTCATTATTTTACATGAGACTAAAATATCTGCAGCTCCACGGGACCATGGACGCATTAACAGGTTCTCCCAAACATCCTTATGTGGAAAATACCTCGAAACTCAACGTCTTTTTATATATATATATATATTTATATTTTGTTTATGCATTTTCTCCCTTTAAGGGCGTCCAATTCCCCGATTGCGTCACGCTTCCTCTCCACCAATGCCGATTCCCGAGGCTAACCCACGCCCCCTCCGACACGTGGGCAGCAGCCGTATCACCTACACTTTGACGAGTGCAGTGCAGCTCAGCGTTGTGTACAGAGAGACGCACCCTGAGAGCACTCTCTCCTCGTCTCAGTGCCATCAATCAGCCAGTAGAGGTCGTAATCGTGTCAGTCATGAGAGAGAGACCCCATCCGGCTTAGTCCCGCCCATATCCAATCGTTGTTCATGTGGCCGCTCAGCCCACCCGGTAGGCAGAGCTGAGAGTCGATACGATGTATTCGAGATCCAGCGTGTGTTTTTACCGCTGCGCCACCTGAGCGGCCGAAACTCAACGTCTTTAAAACTTGACGCCACTCCCAGACTGACTGATGATGAGATTAAAGGTAGCGCTGTATAACAGGTAATTCTGATCCCTCTTACAATAGCAAGTCTGTAATAGATGGAAAACGGTCAATAAAGAATGGACGCTCCACGTGATCGTCTTTAATCAGACAGGAACGCTCCACATGAACTGATGAATTATGGGTAAGCAGTAACGACCTGTCCTGTCATGAATGGAACCAGAGTGTAAAACATCACGTTATAATCATGATAAATAAATAAATAAATATAATCAGACACCGAGTACGTATGATATCACAGCATGACTGGATTTAGAATCGTGTGTATTTTATCACTTGTGTTTAGATGCTGCAGTTTACTCAGTAAAGATAGGACAGGCACGTCGTATAAAACTGTTTTACACGAGCTGAGGACGGTGTGTCCGATCAGGACCGGAAATGCACATTTCCTATTTCTACACGTGTAAAGAGAAGCACTTCTGTAAAGCTGGGTGCACCACCGATCGTTTCTACATTAACTTCAACCTTCACTTTTAAACACGTCTCCTATAATCAGGGGCAGTGATGGTATAACTTTATTGCTGCTCATTGTTAGGATTATGGGGTGAGTTTGAGGGTTTCATTCATTTAAAATAAACAAAAAAACCAGTTCTGTGTTTCATTTTACTTCATAATAATAGTTTCAACATTATAACAGTTTAATTTAAGCAGCAGTTTAGTCATTAGTACATGTTAGTATCTTCTGTCGTTTGTAATTTTAGTGTTTTAATGACGTCTGATCTGAGTTTAATGCTCGTATTGGTACAGTTACCATATCAGCGTTCCTCTCATCTGATAACATCAACATTAGAGATTTCCTCTCAAAACAAGACCTTGAGAACTTGACTGGACTAAAAACTCCAACTAAACAGAACCAGAAAACGGGACCAAATCCAGATTCCTTTAGATTCCTTTAGACTCGGGATCTGTCTGATATTCTGATGCAGTATAAACCCTGCCGGACTCTCCGCTCAGGAGCGACAGATCAGTTAGTGATGGTGCTGAAGGTGCTGAAGCAGCTTTTAGTTTCTTTAACACTTAGAAGTGAAACTAACAGCTGCAGAACGACGTTAAAATCAGCCACAACGATCAACACGCGACATTTCTAGTGACTGAACTACTGGTGCACGTGTCACTTTAATCTACTTTAAATTTCTAAACGTACATCCAGCTCTTATAATATTTCATTATTCATTTATGCTGCTTAACTCTTTCTACCTTAATCGTTCACTTTTGCTACCAACGTTGTCTTGGCACGACTCTGGTTGGATCTTTGACCTCCTCGTTTGGCAGAGTTGCCGGTTTCCTGGATCCCGGTTAGGTCGAGGACAGGGAGAACCATTACCAAACTTGTGTGTGTGTGTGTGTGTGTGTGTGTGTGTGTGTGTGTGTGTGTGTGTGTGTGTGTGTGTGTGTGTGTGTGTGTGTTGATTGTGATAAAAGTTCACTGTATGGAACACCGTGACCATGCCTCGTTCTTCTAACTAAGCTCTGAAACGTAGATGACAGGACTCTGCTCTGTAAGAGGGAAAATGTGGGGTTTTTTGATTTAGTGAAGCCTCGGTATGATTACGTAGCGTGATCTGCACTGCGTTCTGTCATTAGGGTTAAAATATTGTGATGTTTGAGTCGTATCGTCCACCCCTAACTAAAGGACCCGTATGATTCTGGCTTCGTTCAGGTTGTTGTCAGGATTAGGGAGATTGTGTTAAGATGATTAGTGTAAAGATAACAGGATGCAGGCGTGTGTGTGTGTGTGTGTGTGTGTGTGTGTGTGTGTGTGTGTGTGTGTGTGTGTGTGTGTGTGTGTGTGTGTGTGTGTGTGTGTGTGCGCTCGTACCTGGAGCGTCTGATGATGTGGTGTGTGTGGGGTGAGCTGAGCAGCGTCACATCATTGGCTCCTGCGCTCACGCTACTCGCTGGCCTGACCCGGTCATTTAGGACGGAGAAACCGCGTCTCTGACCTGAATAATAATGACGGACTGATCAGCCCTCCATCATCAATGTGTTTTATTGTTTAGATAAGGGTCAGAGGTTATTCATCACAATCAGTGACCTGGGGCATCGGGAATTTTATTGGTATATGATATATATTAATCTACAACCCAAATCAGAAAAAGTTGGGACAGGATGAAAAATGTAAATAATAAAAATATAAACACAGAGTTTCTTACACTGACTGACGTGTATTTGATGTCAGACAGGATGAATCTGAGATATTTCATCTTTTATCTGCTCAACTTCATTTCATTTATTAATAAACATCCATTCCTGCATTTCAGACCTGCAACACGTTCCAGAATAAGTTGGGACGGTAAAGCATTTACCACTCTGTAATGTTGTCGTTCCTTTTCAACACTTAAAAGAGGTTTTGGCACCGAGGAGAGCGAGTGATTTAGTGTCTCAGCTTTTATTTTATTTTATTTTAAAAGACCTGAATTCTGATTCATCTGACCACGATCCACGTTTCCACTGTGTGATGGTCCATCCTAGATGCCTCCGAGCCCAGAGAAGTGGACGCCGCTTCTGGACATGGTTACCATGAGGCTTCTTTTTTGCACAGTAAGGTGTTAAGTATGATTAGTGCAGTAACTCTGTATTGTAGAGCTGATAAAGGTTTGATAAACTAATCCCTCACCCATGTGGTTATATCAGCTAGTGTTGAGTGGAGGTTCTTGATGCGTCTGAGGGATGGAAGATCACGAGCGTTCAGATTAAGCTGCACCCTCCACCTTTACACACTGAAATTCCTCCTGATTCCTTGAACGGTTTAATGATATTCTGCACTGTAGAGGGAGAACATGCAAATCCCTTCCGATCTTTCTTTGAGGTTCATTGTTTTCAAACATTTGAATCATTTTCTCACACATTTGTGGACAAACTGGATCCTCTGATCATCTTTACTCATCAGAGACTCTCAGCCTTTCCTGGTGCTGCTTTTGTACCAAACCATGATCACAATCACCTGTTTATAATCACATCATTATTTAGCTGTTTCACCTCATTACTAGCACTAAATTACCCCCGTCCCAACTTTATTTGGAATGTGTTGCAGGTCTGAAATGCAGGAATGGATGATTATTAATAAATGAAATGAAGTTAAGCAGATAAGAGATGAAATATCTCAGCTTCATCCTGTCTGACATCAAATAAACGTCAGTCAGTGTAAGAAACTCTTAATCACCGTCACCGCTAGGTGGCGTCTACAGGAAGTGTGGTAACTGACCTACAGTAACCCCTGAGGAGTGGATGAGTTAGAACACTCGGTCAGTAAGTGTGTTTGTGTAGATTTTATAGTGAATTATGCAGAAGAATGAAAGATAAACGTTCAGTCTGAGTGGAGGAACTAAATGGTTTTGTGCTGCAGATGAACGTCCTGTTAGATTGGAGCAGAAGTTACAAGATGTTTAAAACTGATTAAAACCGGATCTGCAGCAATAACAGGACCGTGTGAGCGAGGAATGATGGTGTGGGACTGATATCATAATAATATCTGTGTCTCTTTTTCCATCAGGTCACGTCTCAGACCAGCGTGTCAGGCACAACCTGAAGTACCAGAAGATCCGTACAGCAGAAGAACCTAAAGCTCTCTCGGGCCTGACCTGCACCCTGTCTGTAACTTCCTCTTCGGTTCATTAGAAATGGATCTGGGCTCCGTTCTTCTGATCCCCGTCCACGTGTTGGTGTGGCTCTACTCCGTCCTGAGCTTCCTGCCCTGGTACTTCCTCACAGGAGCCCAGAAGAAACAAGCGCTGGCCAGGCGTGTGAGGGCCAGACCCACCCGCGGTCAGGTGGAGGGACCGTACCGCTCCGTGGACCGCTTCCACTCCCTGGCGCAGATGGACCTCCCCGGGACGGACACGCTGGATAAACTGTTCCATCACGCCGTGCGGCTCTTCGGCCCGGCGCCCTGCCTGGGAGCCCGGACGGTCCTGAGCGAGGAGAACGAAACCCAGCCTGGTGGGAAGGTCTTCAAAAAGGTAGACGGCCACGCCCGCCTCACATTTACACCCATTCACTATGGATATGGCCTAGTAACTCATGCTCCCCTCTCAGATGGGTAAGGGACTGGACTGGTAATTGAAAGGTCACTGGTTCAAACCCCACCTCTGCCAGGTTGCCACTGTTGGGCCCTTGAGCGAGGCCCTTAAACCTTAAGTGCTTAGACTGTCACAGTACTGTAAGTCACTTTGGATTAAAGTGCTGCTAAATGCTGAAGACGTGAATCTGGTAGCTCAGTGATTAAAGCACTGGACTTGTAATCAGAAGGTTGCTGGTTCAAGCCTGGGGCCCTTGAGTGAGGCCCTTAACCCTAAAATGTTTTAGGTTGCCTTGAACAAAAGCATCCGTGAAGTGTTCATTCATTCAATCACTGTCTGTTTAAGGTTAAGGTACTGCACTAGTAATCAGAAGGTCACTAGTTCAAGCCCCACCATCGCCGAGTAGCCACTGTTGGGCCCTTGAGCAAGGCCCTTAACCTTAATTGCTCAGACAGTATGCGGTCACCTTCCAAAAACATGCAGAATGTGGATTGGCTACTTCAAGTACTTTGAGTGAGTGATGCTCAGATAAATAGGTGCTCCGTACAGTGTGTGTTCCCAGGTGTTACTGGACCCACTGTGACCCTGACCTGAATGATTGTGTTTGAATGAATGATGGCTTCTTCATTGTTGTAACGGACTAAATCTAATGACCCATCAGGAATATAACTGATATAATAACTCTGCACTACTGACCTCTTGCACTATATAGCCAAAAGTATGTGGACGCCTGCTCCAAAACCGTGTGCGTTCATACTGAATCGCTCCGTCTTTTCCTTGTAGCTGTAACTGTGGGAATTTGTGCCCATTCAGTCCGGATGTTGAAAGAGACGTCGAGTTCACCCCAGAAGACCAGGGTTCAGTGTGTAGATAAATCAGGTCTTTATGGATCTCACTTTGTGCTCAGGGGTGTAGTCATGCTGAAAGAGGAAGGGGACTTCCCCAAACTGTTCCCACAATGTTAACAGCATATCATCATTTACCTTATATGGAAGTCATTGTTTTAGAAAGCTGTTAGCAACGGATGTGGCAGAAGTGACTGCATTCAATCATTCTGAGGGGCGTCCACATACTTTTGGCAGCATTTTGTTTTATTCTGTGTTACCTCTATTAGAGAGCACACACACACTCTCTCACACACACACACACACACACACACACACACACACACACTCACTCACATATACACACACACTCACACTAGGGCTGCAACTAACGATTATTTTAGTGTCGACTAATCTGACGATTATTTATGACATACCCTCCACCTCTGCCTTAACATAACAAAACTCTGTTACGTTATTTAAGTTCCAATATCAAATTAAAATAATGACCCATGAAACATGAATATGAAACTTAAGCTTGATAGTTTAATTAAATATATTTGAAACATTAATACACAATCCCAATAAAAAAAATTAAATGAAATAAGAAAGCTTTGGGCGGCATTAGAAGCTGTTATGTTTCAGAAGTTATCACTCTGGAAGTCAGAAACATTTATAACATGTGGTTGAGAAACATGTGAACGCTGTCTGTGAAGATCTCAGCCATCTGAGGGGAGCATGAACCTCTTCTCATCCACACTCCATCGCTTAGTGCTATTAATAGAAAGAGTAAAAGAGAAAGCTGTATTAATGATCACAAACTGAAGGCTGTGTATCATAGTTTATTACAGATAGTGTACCGGCTATGCCGACTAAACCATAACGGGTTAAATATCTGAACTGAATTATCTGCTGAGCTAACTAGCTATCATTAAGTGGAGGAGGTTTATTATTTAGAATGAATGCTCTCATTAACGAGAGCAAAAAATATGGAAGACGAGACAGGGTAACGTTAGGCTATAATGTTATATAGTTATATAGCGTCATCATATAAATGACTGATTAACTATTGCACTTAATGATTTAGCTAGCTAACAAACCTGAAAAATAGCGATCTCTAGTTCTAGTTAAAATATGAACAAGTACTCTAGGATTAACAAACATTAACTACGCTGGTTAAAGC
>NC_085995.1:41661318-41683818 GCF_030014385.1 Trichomycterus rosablanca
TTTTACAATTGTATTTATTTTTTTATTGATTTATTTTTTACAATTTTATTTATTTTATTAGATTTATTTTTACAATTTTATTTATTTTATTATTTATTTTTACTATTTTATTTATTTTATTATTTATTTTTACTATTTTATTTATTTTATTATTTATTTGTACTATTTTATATATTTTATTAGATTTATCTTTTACTATTTTATTTATTTAATTAGAATTATTTTTACAATTGTATTTATTTTATTATTGATTTATTTAACAATTTTATTTATTTTATTATTGATTTATTTTTTACAATTTTATTTATTTTATTAGATTTATTTTTACAATTTTATTTATTTTATTATTTATTTTTACTATTTTATTTATTTTATTATTTATCTTTACTATTTTATTTATTTTATTATTTATTTTTACAATTTTATATATTTTATTAGATTTATTTTTTACAATTTTATTTATTTAATTAGATTTATTATTAAAATTTTATTTATTTTATTATTGATTTATTTTTACAATTTTATTTATTTTATTATTGATTTACTTTTACAATTTTATTTATTTTATTATTGATTTACTTTTACAATTTTATTGATTTTATTAGATTTATTTTTACAATTTTATTTTATTATTTATGTTTACAATTTTATTGATTTTATTAGATTTATTTTTACAATTTTATTTTATTATTTATGTTTACAATTTTATTGATTTAATTAGATTTATTTTTACAATTGTATTTATTTTATTATTGATTTATTTTACAATTTTTTGTATTTTATTATTGATTTATTTTACAATTTTATTTATTTTATTATTGATTTATTTTTACAATTTTATTTATTTTATTATTTATTTTTACTATTTTATTTATTTTATTATTTATTTTTACTATTTTATTTATTTTATTATTTATTTTTACAATTTTATATATTTTATTAGATTTATTTTTTACTATTTTATTTATTTAATTAGATTTATTTTTACAATTTTATTTATTTTATTATTGATTTATTTTTACAATTTTATTTATTTTATTATTGATTTATTTTACAATTTTATTTATTTTATTATTGATTTATTTTTACAATTTTATTTATTTTATTATTTATTTTTACTATTTTATTTATTTTATTATTTATTTTTACTATTTTATTTATTTTATTATTTATTTTTACAATTTTATATATTTTATTAGATTTATTTTTTACTATTTTATTTATTTAATTAGATTTATTTTTACAATTTTATTTATTTTATTATTGATTTATTTTTACAATTTTATTTATTTTATTATTGATTTACTTTTACAATTTTATTTATTTTATTATTGATTTACTTTTACAATTTTATTGATTTTATTAGATTTATTTTTACAACTTTATTTTATTATTTATGTTTACAATTTTATTGATTTTATTAGATTTATTTTTACAACTTTATTTTATTATTTATGTTTACAATTTTATTGACTTTATTAGATTTATTTTGACAATTTTATTTTATTATTTATGTTTACAATTTTATTGATTTTATTAGATTTATTTTGACAATTTTATTTTATTCTCCTGACACGCCCTCCTTCTGACGCATGCACGCTCCACCGACCCCTTCTTATTTGTACTTTGGTGGATCATGTCTGTGTAGACGGCCGGCAGGTTGATACCTGGTCGATACCGATTGGAACTCAGACCCTCAGTGCATCATAGACCGCCACGCCACCCGAATGTCTTTTATAAAACCCAAAAATATAAAGTTTAGGGTCATTTATAATAAAGTGATGCTGATCCTGACCAGTCTGCTCCGATGGTGGTGTGATGTTCTGATGTTGTGGGTTCCTTCAGGCCGAAGGACACCTACATCGCGTACCTGCCCCTGGCTCACGTGCTGGAGATGACGGCGGAGATCTCGTGTGTGGCGTACGGCTGCAGGATCGGTTACTCCTCACCCCAAACCCTCTCGGATCAGGTAACATTATGATCCTGGATCTAACAGTAGATCCTGGATCTGCAGCAGGTCTAATGATGCTTTATTTCTCCTCTAGTCCAGTAAAATCAAGAAGGGCAGTAAGGGCGATTGCACCGTCCTCAAACCCACCCTGATGGCAGCCGTACCCGTGAGTTGTGCTTTACACCATCATTACACTCCAAAAAAAGATGGGACGGTGGAGAAAATGTGAATCATAACAAACAGTAATGATTTATTAATAATGTTTGACCTGCATCAAGTTCAAAACAGCACAAAGAGTAAATATTTAATTGAGTTTTTAGACTAATTGGGACATGGGCGTGTCTAAACCATCTTTATCATAACGTTCAGTAATGTTTGAGGAATTAGAGGCACTCTGGTATCTTCATTATCGTGTATTATGTTCCATGATGCTCCTCATGTTTGTATTTGTTTTCTCTGGATTCTTCCCCCTTCATCTCCCAATTTAGTCATGTCCACTTCCCTATTGTGAATCCGCTGCTGTTTGCGTAACCCCACATCTGAGTAAAAGGATCCGGATCACCACACGATCCCTCCGACATGTGCACAGTCTGCACTCACTGCTGGTTCCCATAAAGAGCCGTATCGTGTACGGAGAGCCGAGCTAAGCTCCATGTGACTCCTGGCTACCCTGACCCTGTAACAGTGATCACAAGTTCCAGCAGTAGTGGGAAGAAACGTCGTCCGACCTTCTTTCCCTCAAGCTTAGCTCTGCTGAGATTCTAACTCGTGCTCCACCTGAGCGCCACTCCTCATGTCTGGACTGCAGGCAGGACGGTTTAGCACCTGCACTCTTCCACTATAAAGCCACACTGGCTGCTCCTTTCCTTTCTGGGACGCTGTACACATCACTGCTTTCAGTTTTTATGTGCATATCGGGGCGACACTGGTGGGGGTAGCACTGTCGCCTCACAGCAAGAAGGTCCTGGGTTTGATTCCCAAGTGGAACGGACCAAATCCTTTCTGTGTGGAGTTTGCATGTTCTCCCCGTGTCTGTGTGGGTTTCCTCCCACAGTACAGCCAGTAACGACCCGTCCTGTCATGAATGGAACCAAAGTGTGTAAAACATGACGTTACAATCCTAATAAATGAATAATCAACTATCTCCCAATTTAGTCGGATCCAATTCCCCATTGTGAATACGCTGCTGCTTGCACAACCCTGATATGATCAAAAAGAACTAAATCACCACCCGTCCCCTCCAACAGGTGTGTGTGATCTGTACTCACTTCTTATCACCTGATGGTTTTGGGTTCCTATAAAGAGCCGTATTGCCAGGCTGAGCTCCACGTGACTCTAACCTGCAGCCAGGCCAGTTTAGCACCTGTTCTCTCTTACTACAAAGCCGCACCGTAACATGACGAACGCTGCTCATCTTCCTCTTTGGCTCTTAGATCAGTGTACATTTCATCTACTGTCCCATTTGCTTTGGAAAGCTGGTGCTGTACAGTGTATATGTGTGTATATACGTTCTCCTATATTCCGTCCTGTAGGAAATAATGGACCGTATCAATAAGAACGTGATGAGTAAAGTGCAGGAGATGAACGTGGTGCAGAAGACGCTCTTCAATCTGGCCTACAACTACAAACTGGAGCAGGTGAAGAACGGATACGACGCTCCGCTCTGTAACCTGTGAGATCTCCACCGCACCGTCATGTGATCACCGCGCCTGTCTGTGTGCTGGGCTCGGGCGTGGCGTGACCCCGTGTGTGTGTGTGTGTGTGTGTGTGTGCGCGCGCAGGTTCTTTAAGAAGGTGCGAGCTCTGTTAGGGGGGAACGTGCGGATGATGCTGTCGGGGGGCGCTCCGCTCTCCTCGGCCACCCAGCGCTTCATGAACATCTGCTTCTGCTGCCCCGTGGGTCAGGGCTACGGCCTCACCGAGACCTGCGGAGCTGGAACCATCACTGAAGGTCAGAACCAACCTCTGGAAACCTCTCTGAAGTTCAGGGGGTGGACAGAATATTGGAAACGAGCGAGCTAGAGGAACAGCTTTAGTGAGACATTCCAATGCAGGTCCTTCTTTCAGTCCTAAGAGGATAACGGAGGTGCAGATCTATGATCTAGTGCCAAAAGTATGTAGACCCCCCTTCTAATCATGATGTGGATGAGTAAGGGGTGTACACGTGATCAAATGCTCAATGCGAGTAAATGCTTTAAGCTTCATGGAAAGCTTTGACTAAACTGTCCAGCCCTGAGCGCTTCAGATTGATAGATTGATCGATAACTGTATTGATCCCAGATGAATGTGTGTGAGGAAATAATATGGGGAAGGCCTTTTCCTGTCCTCCTGTGCACATAGAAGGTCCACAAAGACACGGTTTGATGAGTTTGGTGTGTGTGGAGCCCTCATTCAGCCTTCTCGTGTAACATCTCGAATTTCCCCCATGGGGATCAATAAATGAGTCAATAAATCAATAAAGGAATCTTATCAATTCCTGATTTCACAAATGTTCCTTGTACTAAGTGGGCACAAATTCCCACAGGCATGCTCCAAACTCAAATTGTGTGGTAAGCCCTCTAAGAGGTTAGAAGGCTGTTGTCAGAACGTGTTGCCAGATCCAAACGGATTCCCTCCGTTTTGAAATGAAATGCTTACAGAAGCAATGATAACCTGTCCACATAGTTTAGGTGAGGTTTCATCTTATTAGCACTGTAGCGCCACCTGCTGTCTGCTCATGTGGTAGGAATGATTTTGCTCTGTGTTATTGTGATAACTCGTGATGATCTGATAAGCTCTCGGCGTCTCTCCCTCTGTTTGTTTACAGTGACGGATTACAGTACAGGGCGGGTCGGGGCGCCGCTCATCTGCTGTGAGATCAAACTCAGAGACTGGGCAGAAGGTCAGTGAACCCCAGTTACCCTCCTGAATTGGGCGTCGGCACAGTTTTACCCCCCTGTTCATCCCACTTTCACACATCATGTTCATCATACTGTATGTTTGGTTTACATCGATCAGCCATAACATTAAAACCACCTCCTTGTTTCTACACTCACTGTCCATGTTATCAGCTCCACTTACCATATAGAAGCACTTTGTAGTTCTACAATTACTGACTGTAGTCCATCTGTTTCATGCTGTTCTTCAATGGTCAGGACCCCCACAGGACCCCCACAGAGCAGGTATTATTTAGGTGGTGGATGATTCTCAGCACTGCAGTGACACTGACATGGTGGTGGTGTGTTAGTGTGTGTTGTGCTGGTACGAGTGGATCACACACAGCAGCGCTCCTGGAGTTTTTAAACACCGTGTCCACTCACCGTCCACTCTATTAGACACTCCTACCTAGTCGGTCCACCTTGTAGATGTAAAGTCAGAGACGATCGCTCATCTATTGCTGCTGTTTGAGTCGCTCATCTTCTAGACCTTCATCGGTGCTCACAGGACGCTGCCCACGGGGCGCTGTCGGCTGGATGTTTTTGGTTGGTGGACGATTCTCGGTCCAGCAGTGACAGTGAGGTGTTTAAAAACTCCAGCAACATACCAGCACAACACACACTAACACACCACCACCATGTCAGTGTCACTGCAGTGCTGAGAATCATCCACCACCTAAATAATACCTGCCCTGTGGGGGTCCTGACCATTGAAGAACAGCATGAAAGGGGGTAACAAAGCATGTAGAGAAACAGATGGACTACAGTCAGTAATTGTAGAACTACAAAGTGCTTCTATATGGTAAGTGGAGCTGATAAAATGGACAGTGAGGTGGTTTTAATGTTATGGCTGATCGGTGTATATGAACAAAACATAACACAAATAAAAACAGTAAGTAATGATTAGAAAATAGGACATGGGCTCGGTGGGTAGCACTGTTGGCTCACGGCAAGAAGGTCCTGGGTTCGATTTCCAGGTGGGGGCGGTCAGGGTTCTTTCTGTGTCTGTGGGTTTCCTCCCACAGTACAAAGATGTGCAGTCAGGTTAACTGGAGATACTACAAATTATATATATAGTGTGTGTGTGTGTGTGTGTGAGAGTGATGGACCGGTAACTAGGAGATAAAGGGGAAAGATCTAGAAAGAAAAATAAAAGAACAATATTGAAAGGTTTATTGTTAGTGTTGAATCCAGATGTGACAGATGTGTGACGTGTTTCTCTCTCTGTCCCGGTCGTTTGTGCTGCTGCTGAATCCCACGTGTGTTGATTTTGCAGGCAGTTACACAAAGCTGGATAAGCCTCACCCCCGAGGTGAGATCCTAATCGGGGGTCCTAACGTGACCAGGGGCTACTACAAGAGCGACACCCACAGCCAGGACTTCATCGTGGACGAGCAGGGGCAGCGCTGGTTCTGTACCGGGGACGTGGGCGTGGTCCATCCTGACGGCTGCCTGCAGATCGTGGGTACGTGGAACACTGGAACACACGCCACTGCCAGTCACTGACTACATTTCCCACAATGCTTTGCACTGCCTTACTGGTTAAGGTACCGGACAAGTAATCGAAAGGTCGCTGGTTCAAGCCCCACCACTGCCAGGTTGTCACTTAACACTCAGTTGCTTAGACTGTATACTGTCACAGTACTGTAAGTCCAAAAATATGTGGACACCTGACCAAAAGCTTAGAATGAGGAAGAGGACGGTAGGTGCAGGAGCATCGAGGCTCCTCAGGATGTCCAGAGCTTATGAGACTACTGTTCCACCCCAGTGTGTTAGAGCAAGGTTTTTCAAACCCCAGTGGGTCAAGGGTCACAGGGAAAATAATAATAATGAAGTAAACGAATTGTAACAGGCACCAACACAATGAACTTGTACACAAGCGCCCCCTTGTGGAGGCTTCATGTTACACCTTGTAAATTACAGTGGGACCAGATTGCCATCATTCTTATTAATGAATCATATTTTGTTTTGCGTGTGTGTGTGTGTGTGTGTGTGTATGATCTGTGTGTGTGTGTGTGTGTGTGTGTGCGCAGACCGTAAGAAGGACCTGGTGAAGCTGCAGGCGGGTGAGTACGTGTCTCTGGGTAAAGTGGAGTCCGGACTGAAGAACTGCGCGCTCATCGATAACATCTGCGCCTACGCTAACAGGTGAGTCCTCCGCCGCTACGCGGGGTGACCCGTACAGCCTGGCGCGCGCTGGGTTAGCGTCGGCGTAACCACCCGTGCGCGTGTGTGTCCGTCTCCCCCCCACAGTGAGCAGAACTACGTGATCAGCTTCGTGGTGCCGAACCAGAAGAAGCTGACGGCTCTGGCTCACCTGAGGGGGATTCAGGGCAGCTGGGAGGAGATCTGTAACCACCCGCTGATGGAGGTGGAGGTGCTGCGGGAGATCAAAGAAGTCGCCAGCTCCAGTAAATCTCTCCTCTCTGTCTCACACTCATATAATTACACTTTTATACACATCACACATCAACCACAATTGATCTACATGTGAAGAGAACTCCGTCGGTGTCCTAACATTGTTAACCTAGTGTTACTAGACTGGCTCCACACCCACCGTGACCCTGATCTTAATGAAACAGCTGCTGCTGGTTACAGTACAGTGAGGGCCCAACAGTGACACCCTGGCAGAGGTGGGGCTCGAACCGGCGACCTTTCGATTACTAGTCCGGTATCTTAACCGCTAGACTGCACCTGCCTACACAAAACGTAGCCTTTGAGTTTAGCATGTTCTCCTCGTGCCTTCATGAGTTTTTCCTGCACGTACTTCACGGGTTTTGTTCACCTGAACAAGGAGACTCATAGAGACTCAGGCTCCTGACCCCTAGCGTCCCTGATCAGGATTGAGCAGTTACTTGAATTGGATGATGTAATTAATGTACGTTATGATGTCACAGTGTAGGCGTGTCCCGTTACCGTAGCTCCGGACGCTCATGTGTGTTTGTGTGACCGTAGTTAAGCTGCAGCGGTTCGAGATCCCACTGAAGGTGCGTCTGAGTCCCGAACCCTGGACCCCCGAGACCGGCCTGGTGACCGACGCCTTCAAGCTGAAGAGGAAGGAGCTGAAGAACCACTACCTGAACGACATCGAGAGGATGTACGGCAGGAAGTAGATCCTCCATCAGCATCACCGCCGCCAACGCCAACGCTGTCAACGCCAACGCACACCTTTTGATGTTTGGGACACCAGCGCCCTGCACCCGCCGCTTCTGTTCGCTCTGTGTTTGTACGTGTCGGTCCGAGTCCTGTGGGTCCTAAAGGGATGAAATTTACCACCAACACGGACACACGGCTGAAGTTTTACTGCTCACGCTGCCTTAAACCTGTCCGCAAGTCCTAGAGAGCCTAATCAGCCAATCAGCACCAATTAAACCGGCTCAGACTTGCATGAATTCGGCACAAACTGAATTCTAGCAGGTGGACGAACGGTGGCTGTGTGATGCGGCATCATACAAAATAAGAAATAAGATGGGGGGGGGGGGGGGTAATTATTTGTACTTGACAGTAAGTGGGACCTACTGACTGGTTTCAGCCACACCCATAGGCTCAGCACCCCCAGCCGCCGGTGTTTGTGCGTGAGTCTCTCGTATCGTGTGATGATTTAGTAGAAGAGTCGCCGGTTAGATGAAGTGCGTTTGTGGATCTCTGTGCCTTTGCTGTGATTTTATCATGCCGCCGGACGCACCGGGAGCGACGCGCGTTCTATATCGTCCACCACTGACTGATCTGATCGTTTATTTCTGATGTAGGAACGACTGAATCCAGTTTAAATGTTCTTTATCGTGATCGTTGATGGTGTGCTCGTTTATGGACGGACGGCAGGACGCTAAACGGGGCGGAGCCACTCGAACCTTTCAGCGCAGAGCAGCTCTGTGTTTTATTAACCAAGGGAAGCGAGCATGACCAAAAGTTCAGAACTGAAGATCTGCTCCTGAAACCTAATCTCAGCTCCGTTCCTCATCAGTGGTGCAGAATCACACACACACACACACACTCGTGCACTAGATGGCCAAAAGTATTGGGACGCCCCCTCTAATTACTACATTTACGGCATTTAGGAGACGCTTTTACCCAAAGTGACTTACAGTACTGTAACTGTATACAGTCAAAGCAAGCGAGGATTAAGGGCCTTGCTCAAGGGCCCAACAGTGACAACCTGGCAGTGGTTGGGCTCGAACCAGCAACCTTTTGGTTACTAGTCCAGTACCTTCACCACTAGGCTCCAGCTGCTTTTTTAGACCCTTTTATCCGAAAGTGAACATGATTTTTGAGCAGTTGAGGCTTAAGGGCCTTGCTCAGGGGCCCAACAGTGGGTGGTGGGGCTCGAACCAGCAACCTTCTGATTACTACTCCAGTACCTTATGCACTGAAGTACCGCTGCCCACTTATTAAATGACTGAATTCATGTGTTTGGGCCACAACAGTCACTAACAGGTGTAATAAATCAGTTTAGGGAAGGTCCTTTCCTGTTCCTGTTCTCCAGTGTCCTCCACAGAGCCCTGAGCTCAGCCCCACTCAACGTCTCTGGGATGAACCAGAACACCGACTGATCAATCAGTCAGTTCCCAGTCGTACAAATACAAACGCTGTCATGTTTTATACTACTGAACCGGCACAAATTCCCACACACACACACACACACACACACACACTTCAGTAAAAAAGTCTTGTAAGAAGCTTCTCAGAGGAGCGGCGGCTGTTCTAGATGTGAAGATCACACGGAGGGTCACTAACGTCCGACAAGCTCATGGTCAGGCGTCCGAATACTTTTGGCCACACAGTATAAATGAAATATCACCAAAGTACCACAGTTCTGTGGTTTTAAACCTCAAATTAAAGTTAAAAGTAAATAAGTGGAACATTTTCACCCCCGGATTCAATTTCGGCTCCAACGGTTACAGGCAGCTGAAGGAACGGTGATATTTAACATGCCAGTACATACAGTGGCATTTACAGCTGGTAAAAGGGGGTGTTTCCCTGGCGACCCGGGTTCCATCCCAGTCTCTGGTAAAACCAGATTTTTACTCCTCAGTGTGGGTGAGTGAACCTGGATCATCTGTGACCCTGACCAAGCAGGAATGAATAACTGAATGATTAAAGTTGTTTGTTCTGCACCACTGATCCTGATGCAGATGAATTTTAGCTTCTTGTTTTTTTATTTGCACTATAATTTATTTAATGTTCTACATTTGAAATTTTAAATCTGCTGCTTTATTAAACGCCACTTTTTATTTAAGAGAGAAAAACATTTAAGCACAAAAACACGTTTAATTAATAATGATTATTTCAGAAGAAATGAACTGGTGTTTACTTGATTTATTTACAATTACAGCCAATAAAACTAACCAACAAACTTCAAATTCTAACAGAAATAAAATCAAACGTTTGAATTTTTTGACCCACGAACACTTTTCAGACGTGAACGTTCCAGAATGAAGATCCATGATGTTTATTTATTTAATTTGTTGAACCACTTCCTGTGTGAAATACTTTGTGATGAATAAACTGTTTCGTACTGAAGAAACTTCGTCTCACGTCTGATTCTGTAAAGAGGAAAATATTTACAATCACGCCGCTCGGGCCCCTGCGTCTCCGGCTCCACGTCCAGCTCAACTGGCCCAGTCCTGGAAGCGGAAACAGTCGCTGGCGATCTTCCACACCGGCTGCTCGCTGTTTGGAGACGTCTGAGCCGTCAGCAGGAAGTTCTGGTTAAAATATCTCTGCTTGTTCCCGTCGAACTTCACCAGACCGGCCGTCACCACCAGCATGGTCGTCTGACCCTGAGTGGCCTGTTCTGTAATACAGAAACCAAAACCCTGCAGGTTACACAGAATCCACCGAGCACAGGGGGGGGGGGGTCTGGTATCTCGGGAGGTAACAGGGCGTGGTCACCTACCGTGGACGGGCTGGCAGTCCAGAGTGTGCACCTGAAATTCACTGGAGGGTAAAGACTCGAAAAACTCCCCCAGAGCGTCCTGCCCCGAGACGGCGTTCCCGTTCCACACGAGCGTGGCTTTATCCAGGTACAGTCTGATCAGGTTCTGGAACAGTGCAGTCACATGATCATTATTAATAATCAATAATAATCTTTATTTAATAATCCTGAAGTCTTTGTTCTCACCGACTGCAGCAGCTCCGTCCCTGAGACATTTATAACCTTTATTAAGTTTAAACTCTTCTCTGTGTTTACTTTTCTCCTTAACTTTTATTCATTCTTAGTTTCATCTATTTATTTAATTATAGTGTTACACAATAATACTTATTAAATAGATAAATAAATACTTTATTAATCCTGAGGGAAATTACTGACCTCCAGTAGTGAGTAAGTAAGGTGGAGTGAATGTACAGTGTACATATATACAGTGTGCAGTACACAAACAAGTAAATCGTGCATCTGGTTCATTAATAATAATAGTCGTGGATCTATTCTATATATTTACATTTTCGGCATTTAGCAGACGCTCTTATCCAGAGCGACTTACAGAAGTGCTTCTATATATATACAACATATACAGATATACAAGGATAAATATAGAAATAAAGATATTGTTATAGTTATAAATATATACAATATTTCAGTAATGGTATATTTATATATAATATCAGATAGAGGTATGAAATTTACTTTAATGTAACTTCAGCTGCTGTAATAATAACTGACTTTACCTCTGGGATTAATAACGTGATCTGTCTGTCTGTCTGTCTGTCTATAATACTGTCTGTCTGTCTGTCTGTAGTACATGCATAATATGAATGAATAAAACACAGTTGGATTTATTCTGTAAATATGATGCAAAATCGTGTTACTTTTTAAACAGGAGGAACCTCGTAGATCTGACCTGTAACTCACCCACCCACTCACTCACCCACCCACTCACCCACTCACTCACTCACCCACTCACTCACCCACCCACTCACCCACTCACTCACTCACTCACCCACCCACTCACCCACCCACTCACTCACTCACCCACCCACTCACTCACTCACCCACTCACTCACTCACCCACCCACTCACCCACCCACTCACTCACTCACCCACCCACTCACTCACCCACGATTAATAATGAACTGCCTTAATGTTAAACCCACTTAAACTGAAGTAAAACAGAAATACATTAAAGAACTGAATAAAACCACTGAATGTAAATAAAACAATATAATAATAATAATAATAATAATAATAACAATGCTCAGTACTCACTCTTCTCTTCTTATCCATACACTCATAATAAATATTGATGAATTCCTCCGAGTATCTGCAGGACTGATCCACGTGAGTCCTGAACTCCTGATCAACACCAACATCAAACTATTATTATTATTATTATTACACTCGTATCACTGTTTATATAGTGCATATAAAATAATCAGATTATAAAAGAGATTATATATTTATAACTAACTCACCACAGCTGCAGTCATGATGATGATCTTTATTTTAATTCTCTTCAAAATGTAAGAGAATAAAGAAGCTAACAGCTAATGCTAACCTGCTACATTCATCTAATACTAACTCCTCCTAACACCATTAAACACTGTAAACTCTTTAATCCCACTGAAACACACAGAGGAAGCTCAAATACAGTTAAGTTTAATATAATAACAGATTTTAATGAATGATTTTTACTGTAACAGAGAAACTGAATCTAAACCCGCTCATCAGAACATAGAGTGTGCTACACTAAACATGTCCGTGTTCCTGATCACCTTGTAATTTTAGTTCCGCCTGATTTAGTAACATCTGACTGCGGTGATTAAAAGTGAATTTAATCATATAAACGTGTTTAAATTAAAACAAAACTAAATGTGCTAAATAAAAACCTTTAGTGTGTGTTTATAGGATGACTGAGACGAGGAATGTAAACTAGCAGCTCAGCTCTGTGTGTTTCAGATTTATAATAAACTGGAATTACTTCACGTATTTTTCAGTCACGTTCTCTTATTAACAGCATCAAAAACTAATAAATATTAATATTGAAACCTGTCATTATTGCAAATAAATAATTTTATATGGTTATTATAAACGCGAATAGAAGCTTCTTGTCGGTGTCGTTATTTTGAAGTGTGTAGCGGATGTTGTGAGTGTGTTTATGATGTCATGTCCGGTCAATAGATGAGGGAGCAGTAATGGCGGGAGGATCAGTATCTAATATAGAAGTGTGTAATTTATCCTACAGCGGGAACCTGCAGCAGCTCAGATCACTGATACTATCAAACCCGAGACTCATCAATCAACCTGATCAGGTGTGTGTGTGTGTGTGTGTGTGTGTGTGTGTGTGTGTGTGTGTGTGTGTGTGTGTGTGTGTGTGTGTGTGTGTGTGTGTGTGTGTGTGTGTGTGTGTGTGTGTGTGTGTGTGTGTGTGTGTGTGTGTGTGTGTGTGTTCATATTGACTTGATGTGTATTACTGTGTGTGTTTGTATATTAATGTGTGTTTACATCGATCAGCCATAACATTAAAACCACCTCCTTGTTTCTACACTCACTGTCCATGTTATCAGCTCCACTTACCATATAGAAGCACTTTGTAGTTCTACAATTACTGACTGTAGTCCATCTGTTTCTCAACATGCTTTGTTACCCCCTTTCATGCTGTTCTTCAATGGTCAGGACCCCCACAGAGCAGGTATTATTTAGGTGGTGGATGATTCTCAGCACTGCAGTGACACTGACATGGTGGTGGTGTGTTAGTGTGTGTTGTGCTGGTATGAGTGGATCAGACACAGCAGCGCTGCTGGAGTTTTTAAACACCTCACCGTCACTGCTGGACTGAGAATCGTCCACCAACCAAAAACATCCAGCCGACAGCGCCCCCTGGGCAGCGTCCCGTGCCCACTGATGAAGGTCTAGAAGATGACCGACTCAAACAGCAGCAATAGATGAGCGATCGTCTCTGACTTTACATCTACAAGATGGAGCGACTGTCTAATAGAGTGGACGGTGAGTGGACACGGTGTTTAAAAACTCCAGCAGCGCTGCTGTGTCTGATCCACTCATACCAGCACAACACACACTAACACACCACCACCATGTCAGTGTCACTGCAGTGCTGAGAATCATCCACCACCTAAATAATACCTGCTCTGTGGGGGTCCTGACCATTGAAGAACAGCATGAAAGGGGGTAACAAAGCATGTAGAGAAACAGATGGACTACAGTCAGTAATTGTAGAACTACAAAGTGCTTCTATATGGTAAGTGGAGCTGATAACATGGACAGTGAGTGTAGAAACAAGGAGGTGGTTTTAATGTTATGGCTGATCAGTGTATGTGTATATAAACATTAGTGTGTGTGTGTGTGTGTGTGTGTGTGTGTATATTAATGTATGTGTATAAGTGTGTGTGTGTGTATATTAATGTATGTGTATAAGTGTGTGTGTGTGTGTGTGTGCAGGATCAGAGAAGCGCTCTACACTGGGCGTGCTCTGCTGGACATGATGATGTTGTTGAGTTCCTGTTGGACTCTGGAGCAGAGGTGGACCTTCAGGATGACGTGAGTCTGAATCTTTTGCATGTTCTCCTCTGTGTGTGTGTACATGATCTCTAACTGAACCCAGACCGGTGAGGTTCAGCAGCACCTACACACCAGCTTCAGATCAGCAGGTCTGGGTTCCTCAGCACCTCAGACTCACACGGCTGGGTTCGGTTGCAGGAGGAACTCTGCTGGTGCCTTTGATGTTCTGATTGATCCAGCAGCTCCAGATGATCAAAGTCTTTCAGATTCACCTGCTTCCAACGTTGGCTGAGCACCACTGCCCAACCTGCTCATCTGGAAGTGAATCCCAGTAGTGGTGTTCCAAAATCTGGAGGAATGTCTCTGAAGAAAATAGAAGCCTGCTGTAGCAGCATGTTCCCTTTTCTTCACTCAATCTAGTCATATCCAATTCCCTCATTCTAACCTCCTCTGCTGCCTCATACATCTGTGTGCAGCGCCTCGACCTGCCAGCAGGGGTCACAACTGCAGCAGCGCTGAGGAACCCGATAACTGGAGAGCTCAGCAGTGTTAGTGTGTGTTTGTGAGGGTGTTCCTCTCCTCTTGTTTCTGACCCGTTTCAGGCCCGCTGGACTCCGCTCCACATCGCAGCGTCAGCAGGACGAGAGGAGATCGTCCGCCGGCTAATCGCTAAACGAGCTCAGCTCAACTCCGTCAACCAGAACGGCTGCACGCCGCTCCATTACGCTGCGTCCAAGGATCGATACGAGGTAACACACACACACACGCCGTGGTTCTGACACACCGTCGTTCAGGGCGTCCAGCAGCACCAACACCATGCTGGAACTGTAGTGACCCCCCTCATTTATTCTCCTAATTTAGTCATATCCAAGTCCTGAGTGTGAACCTGCTGCTGCACTCACAATCCCTGATCTGATCGAGGAGAGTCGGGTCACCACACACCACGCGTCCAGTCTGCACCGCTTCTAATCACCTGCCAGTGTCGGGTTCCTACAGAGCTGTATCACGTCCTGAGAGGCACGCTAAGCTCCATGTGACCCCCCCTCCACCCTTCCCTCCATCTCAGGGATGTGGGAGGAGATGCTGTCCAACCTCCTCCACACATGGCTGATTGTGCAGTGCTAAGATTGAGACCGCTGCTCCACCCGAGTGCTCTCATGATCAGATTTTGTCTGGTGCAGTTACGCCCTCTGCTGGCTGATCGATGGCCCTGCACAGAGACGGGGGATAATGCCGATCAGGGTGTGGCTCTCCGTACACAAAGCTGATCCGCATATGAACGCGCCTCGTGCAGGTGAAACGATGCAGTCAGTGTTGGAGGGGGCGTGTGTCCGTCTCGCTCTCCTCAATCAGGGTGGAGATCGGCTTCAGTAGAGAGGAAGCGAGTGATTGATCCGATCAATCCACTGATAATGATAACTAAACCCCACACCCAGTACACCACCAATCAGAGTTCAGGGCGTGTCCGTATGGGTTCTACACTCTCTCTCTCTCTCTCACTGCAGATCGCTCAGATTCTGTTAGAGAACGGCGCCGATCCAAACGCCACCGACAAACTGGAGTCCACGCCGCTACACCGAGCCTCGGCCAAGGGGAACCACCGGCTCATCCAGCTCCTCCTGAACCAGAGCGCCTCCACCAACATCCAGGACTCAGAGGGGAACACGCCGCTGTGAGTACAAACACAACCTCACTACCTCAGAGTCTCACAACCTCAGAACCTCACAATCACAGAACCTCACAACCACACAACAACACAACCTCAGAACCTCACAACCTCAGAACCTCACAACAACACAACCTCAGAACCTCACAATCACAGAACCTCACAACCTCAGAACCTCACAACCTCAGAGTCTCACAACCTCACAACCTCGGTACCTCAGAAACACAGAACATCACAACCTCAGAACCTCACAATCACAGAACCTCAGAACCTCACAACCACACAACAACAGAACTTCACTACCTCAGAGTCTCTCAACCTCACAACCACACAACACAACAACACAACCTCACAACCTCACAACCACACAACACAACACAACCACAGAACCTCAGAACCTCACAACCTCAGAACCTCACTACCTCAGAGTCTCACAACCACACAACAACACAACCTCGGTACCTCAGAAACACAGAACATCACAACCTCAGAATCTCACAACATTACAACCACAGAACCACGTATGATCCTGCATTCTCACACTGATCTCTCTCTCTCTCTCTCTCTCTCTCTCTCTCTCTCTCTCAGTCACCTGGCGTGTGATGAGGAGCGGGTGGAGGCTGCGAAGCTCCTGGTGGAGCACGGCGCCAGCATCTACATCGGGAACAAGGAGGAGAAAACGCCGCTACAGATCGCTAAAGGAGGCCTGGCCTCTCTGCTCAGGAGGATCGTGGAGGGCTGAGACGTCCATCCTGCAGAGGAACGTCTCCACATCCTCCTCCAACCTTCTCCATCCACCTCCACCCCCCTCCATCCTGCTGAGCTGCTCCACAAACCATGAACTTTCCACCCTGAGGAGCAGGGGCTGATGGGAGAGCGTCGGGACCAGACTGAGGACCTGAGTTTGAGTGTTTGACTGGTTTTGAGTTGTTAGATTTTCAGTTGAGGTTCAGAAGAAATGAAACTGTAAATAAAATAAAATCATCGTTCTCATGTTGCTTTTTTCTTTCTTGTCTTTTTGTATTTCCCCCTAATTTTCCTCCCAATTTAGACGTATCCAATTCCCTGGTGGTATTTCCTCTCTATTGCTGCAGACCTCCACTCCTGACCGAGAAGGGTCGTGACTAACACACGCCCCCTCCGACACGTGTGCAGTACCGACCGCTTCTTTTCACCTGCACCAGACGGGTTCATACGGCCTCTGTGCAGTACCATCGTTCAGCCAGCAGAGGTCGTAACTGCAGCAGTCATGAGGAACCACTTCGTCCCTCCCTCCCTCAAATGACCCAGTTGTTCAAACCGCTGTTGAGCTGTGCTTGTTCACAGAAGTGCTCTTATATTCACCGTACAGCCAGAAGTATGTGGACATCTGACCAAGCTTGTTTGTGTGTACATTTCCATTAGCTGCTTTGTCCTGGTCAGGGTCTCAGCAAGTCTGGTTTTACTGGGAAACACTGGATGTGAGGGAACACCCTGGGCAGGGCATCACCCCCCCATCCTTACTGAAAGCAATAGTGGTGGTTTAACAGGTCGCCACGCCGCTTGTGGGACATCCCGTTTAAAAAACAGGAATTAATATGGACCCCCTCCTTCCCTCTGAGTGATAACAGTCTCCACTCTTATAGGAAAGATTCGTCTCTGAAAATCAGCCAGATAACACTGGTACCTTGTAACCCAATGTTCTCTAAACTTAAAAGCTTTGAAACTCGACGTCCTTCATGGAGAAATCTGTTCCTTTAAACTTGACATTTGTGTGAGCGCCGCTTTGTTCAGCGCTCGGCTTGATCAGTAAACCCTCATCAGTGTGTGAATCTGAATCTGCATCAGTGTGGAATAAGGTGCAGATCCAGGGTTACAGCTCCACGTGTATCTGTGTTTATCTGGATTCTCCTCCCTGTTTCACTTTTAAACTTGTGTTACAGCTCCAGCTTCTGAGAAATGGTGAGAATCAGAATCAGCTTCTCCCAGAGTCTAAAACGCTTCTGGTTGAGAATAAAGCTTAACGTGGTTTAATGTAGTAAAAGAAGGAGACAGGAGCACTAAACTTCTCTTCATTATTACTGCTCATAAGTTCCTCCACTAATCACATTCCTCACTCGCTGTTTCACTACAGTAAGTCACGGTAAGTTTTGTGCACCGCCGTCACACTTCATAGGAAATAACGGCACAGCGGCGCAGAAGCGGTTTTATCACTTCTCGTGTGAATGCGCCGGTGCTGAAGGGAATACGGTATTCCAACATCGAGCATCTCCAGCATTAAGAAGCGTCAGGAAACAATAAAGAAGTAAAACTGAAGTGCAGCTTTTATTGTATTGTTATTGATGTGTAACTGTTAGTAATTGTATTTCAGTGTGTTTATATTATATTTGTGTTATTTTCAGTGTTTAAGTGTCAAAAACAACCTCATTATTTTACATGAGAATAAAATATCTGGCCATGGACGCATTAACAGGTTTCACAAACATCCTTATGAGGAAAAATACCTTTTAAAAATACTTTTAATTTAGTGCAGTATGTGTCCGGTCCCACACATGAACATGGTCATACCTTAGACCTTGTTCTTTCTCATGGTTTGTCTGTGTCAAATTTAGAGATCTGTGACAGTGGGTTTTCTGATCACATGCCTGTTTTATTCGATGTTGTTTTATCCTGTGCTGCAGTTAAATCTTGCGTTCCTGCTCGGCTTTGTCGCAGTGTTAACCCCCTCACTGCTGGTCAATTCTCTGCTGCTTTCGATCAGCTTTGTCCCCCTCCTGACTCAGCCTCTGTTGATACGGGGGAGCTCAGCTCCTGGTTTGATGTCTCTTGCAGAACCATACTGGACTCAGTGGCCCCATTAAGAACCATACAGCCGAAAGTTAAACCCGAGCCCTGGCTTAATGACAGAACTCGTGCAGCAAAGCGGGAGTGTCGCAAAGCTGAGCGCAAATGGAAGAAGGACAAGCTGCAGGTTTCATTTCAAATCTTAAAAGATTGCTGGCGTTCTTACCAGAACACTATCAAAGAAGCCAAAAGAAAATATTTGTCAAATATTATCATGGCAAATTGTCATAATCCACGGGTGTTATTTAAAACCATTGACTCTGTTCTTAAGGCCCCTCAGCCCATCTGTTCAGAAGCATCCCCTGAAATGTGTGATAACTTTCTGCACTTTTTTATTGACAAGATTGTCGCAGCACGAGCTCCTACCACAGCTCCTGCCTTCGACCCCTCTGACTCTGTCCCTTGCCTGACTGTGTTTGATAGTTTTGAGCCGGTGACTCTGTCGCACTTGGAGGATGTGGTAGGCCATTTAAAGCCTTCTGGTTCTCCCTGTGACGATATGCCTCCTCACTTTTTTAAAGAGATTTTTCATAGTATAGGGCAACAGGTTCTGGCCATTATTAACAGGAGTCTATCCTCTGGTGTTGTTCCTGTGAGTTTTAAACATGCTGTAGTGCAACCCCTGCTTAAGAAACCTGGCCTTGACCACACGGTATTGGCTAATTATAGGCCTATTTCCAAGCTGCCCTTTATTTCAAAGATCTTGGAGAAAGTTGTTTATGCTCAGCTGAAAGTTTTTCTGGATGAGCATAATATCCTGGAGGTCTTTCAGTCTGGTTTTAAAACCCTGCACAGCACAGAGTCAGCGTTGCTTAGGGTTTTCAATGACATCCTCCTGGCCAATGATTCTGGTGACCATGTGATCCTTGTCCTGTTGGATCTAACCGCGGCTTTTGACACGGTAGATCATAACATTTTAGTCTCCCGGTTGCAGCACCTAGTGGGCTTTCGTGGTAGTGCTTTGGAATGGTTTAGGTCCTATCTGATGGACAGAACTTTGTGTGTGAGTTTTGCTGGTTCAGACTCCTCCTCAGCTCCCCTGCCGTATGGGGTTCCACAGCGCTCAATTTTAGGACCCCTCCTCTTCTCACTTTATCTGCTTCCACTGGGCTCCATTTTGAGAAAGCATGGCATCTCATTTCATTGCTACGCTGATGACAGTCAGATATATGTCCCGCTGAAGAAGAAAGATGCTTTCTCTATTAAGCCACTTCTGTTATGTCTTAATGACATTAAAGCCTGGATGGCCTTAAATTTTCTGAATTTCAATGAAAAGAAAACAGAAGTGATGGTGTTTGGTCCCAGTGGTTCCTGTGAAGCCCCTCCTGTTGATTTGGGCCCTTTGACACAGCATGTGAAGCATACAATCTCTAACTTGGGTTTTAAGATGGACAGTGATTTTAAATTGGACCGTCAAATTGGTGCAGTAGTCAAATCCAGCTTTTTTCACTTGAGGCAGCTGGCAAAGGTGAAGTCAATCCTTTCACATGAGCACTTTCAAACAGTGATCCATGCCTTCATCACATCTCGGCTGGACTACTGTAATGCACTTTATTTTGGAGTCAGCCAGTCCTCCCTCAAACGTCTCCAGTTAGTGCAAAATGCTGCGGCCCGACTTTTAATGGGATCATGTAAGAGAGAGCATATAACCCCCATTCTGGCCTCCCTCCATTGGCTGCCCGTGCATTTCAGAGTACATTTTAAGATTCTGTTGTTTGTTTTTAAATCTTTAAATGGACTTGCCCCGCCTTACCTCGCTGAACTGCTCCATCCCCACACTTCTGCTCGGTGCCTCAGGTCAGCTGATCAGCTGCTCCTGGAGGTACCAAGGTCAAAGCGTAAGCTCAGAGGGGATAGAGCTTTTTCAATCGCTGCCCCTAAATTATGGAACAACCTACCACTCCATATTAGACAGGTCTCTTCACTGGCTATTTTTAAAACTAGTCTTAAAACCCATTTTTATTCCTTGGCTTTCAATCCAGCATGAGACTTCTCATTGTTTCTAGTGTTTGTTTTATGTTTTATAATTATCTATGTACAGCACTTTGTCACAGCTGTTGTTGTTTTTAAAGTGCTCTATAAATAAAGTTGAGTTGAGTTTTAAGGTACCGCTGTAAATTTATATTTATATTATTTAGCAAAACAAGTTAGATGAAAATGCCTGGTTTGCAGTCAGCATTCTACTTCATGTTCAGCATTTTATCCAAAGTGACTTACAGGACAGTTACAGTCTGAGCTATTGAGGGTTAAGGGCCTTGCTGAAGGGTCCAACAGGAGCAACCTGGCATTGGTGGGGCTTGAACCAGCGACCTTCTGATTACTAGTCCAGTACCTTAACCACTATAGACCTCACTGGAACAGCGACGGGCCTTCCCGAAACTGTTAGCAGTGGGTGTGGCTGAAACACGTGACTTCAGTCAGTATTACTGGTGTCCACATACTTTTGGCTCATCGGTCACATGACCTACCCGGAACGTTCTGTACTGAGGCTGCGTCAGTCAGGGGGCGTGTCCGTGACGTCACGCCTCCCCCCTCACTGCTATGCTGCGGGTGTGTTCGGCCTTCAGCACTTCAGCCGCCTGATCACTGATTAAACCGCCCGAGTCTCCGTCTCATCGCCCGATATACCGAGGAACCGACTTTACCGACCCGTCTACACCCGGTGAGTCCGAGTTTTAACCGTGTCGGGTTCTGTTCTGAGCTTTGTTGTGCTGTTAGCGTGTTAGCTGCTCGGCTTAGTGTGTTTAAAGTCACGGTGACCGGTGCTGAGTTCAAGTGCTCCTCAGAATCTTATCTAAAACTCAAGCACTGAGAGCACTACATTCATGCTGATGTGTTCAAGTTGTGGAAGTTATATTAAATCAAAATTATATAAATATTACTCTAAAGTTTTTCATTTCCCGTTCGAAAATTCGGTAAATTTGTTTAACTTTGAATAGACGCAGCTACGCTATAATTCTTTAGAATCAAACCTGTATTGATTATTCTATTGTGTAAACAATACAGCCTGTTTACTGCTTATTCATTAAATATTAAATCACTGTGGGACTAATTAAATAGATTAAATAATGAACGATTGGGGTGGTAATTTGGTTTGTACTTGAGCACTTGAAGGCAGCTCAGTGTTGCCAGGTCGGTAAAGATCCAATTTTCACAGCGGTCGTGGTTCTGACCTGATCTGCGGTGGATGGAACTTCATCTCCTGCACAAACCCCGTCAGTCTGGGAGCATTTTATGGAGATAAATATGTAGGAAAACGTGAGCATCTGTGGAAAAAAATTTACCTGCAGTAAAAAAAATTATCAAATTTTAAAAATTTTACTAATGTAATTTACACAAGTAAAATTCTTTACAGATTTTACAGATTTTTGTTGCAGGTATAAATTTTTTACAGGTCCACAAGTTCTGCTGCACATTTACCTCCATATTTACACAAACATGCTGTTAAGTGACAAAAAAAAAATCAATAATAATTAAAAACATGTTTTTGTCCTAAATGTTTCAGACTCTGAGCGGCTGCACATTTAAATCTGTTTATAAAACTGTAAAATACAAATAAATGTGATAAAGATTTAATAAAACATTCAGTCATTTATTCATTCATTAATATTCCTGATGATTTCCTGAGTCGTGTGTGATTGTGCTGAGCTGTTGGAGAGGGAAGCACCGGGCTGATCTGTTCTGATCTGTA